>NC_133773.1:43190723-43197763 GCF_003597395.2 Chelonoidis abingdonii
AAGAGAGGTGTGGGTCCTCAGTTCTACTCCTCTTTGGGAGTCAGGTGTCTAAGTGTGGGCCAGAGGGAGGAACTGGAATCCACAGCTGGGAACCTTTCCCTGAGTCATGTGCTGGTTGAGAGGTAGGGAAGAAAAAGAGGAGGCCAACGCCTGAATAATCTTTAGTCCATGCTGCCCTGGCTACATACATCTTCAAAAAGAGGAACAAAGAGGATCTGGGGAATTAAAAACCAGTCAGCCTAACTTTGATATCTGGAAAGCTACTGGAACAAATTATTAAACAATCTATGTGTAAGTACCTAGAAAATAATAGTTCATACTCAGAGTAGTTATCAATGGTTTGCTGTCAGACTGGGAGGGTGTATGAACTGGGGCTCTGCAGGGATCTGTTACTATTGAATATTTTTGTTAATAACTTGGATAATGCAGTGGAAGTATACTTATAAAAATCTGCGGATGACACTAAGCTGAGAGGGGTTCCAAATACTTTGGAAGACAGGATTAGAGTTCAAAATGACCTTGGCAAACTGAAGAATTGGTCTGAATTTAACAAGATGAAATTCAATAAAAACAAGTGCGAAGTACTTTACTTGGGAAGGAAAAATCAAATTCAAAACTACAAAATGGGGAACAACTGGTGGTACTGCTGAAAAGTATCTGAGGTTATAGTGGATCACAAATTGAATACGAGTCAATGTGACACATCTGCAAAAAAGGCTAATGTCATTCTGGGATGTATTAAGACATGGGAGGTAATTATCCTGCTCTTCTCAACACTGGTGAGGCCTCAGCTGGAGTACTGTGTCCAATTCTAGGCTCCACATTTACGGAAAGATAGGGACAAACTGGAGAGTCCAGAGGAGAGCAACAAAAATGACATAAGTTTTAGAAAACCTGATCTCTGAGGAAAAGTTAAAAAAAACAACAACACCTCGACATATTTGGCTTTGAGAAAAGAAGACTGAAGTGGGACATAACAGTCTGCAGATATGTTAAGAGCTACTATAAAGAGGTCAGCAATCAATTGTTTTCCATGTCCTACTGCAGCAAGAGTGATTTAGTTTAGAAATTAGGAAAAACTTTCTAATTGTAAGTTCTGGACTAGGCTTCCAAGGTGGTTGTGGAATCCCCATAATTGGAGGTTTTTAAGAACAGGTTGGATGAACGCCTGCTTGGGAGGGTGCAGGTTTACTTGGTCCTGCCACAATGCAGGAGCTTGGATTTGATGATTTCTCGAGGTCTCTTCCAGCCTGCCATTTCTATGATTGTTAAAATTCACTAGAAGTAAGATCTGTTCCAATTCAAAAAAACTATCCAAAATTTCAGATTGAAGAGGTTAATTAACAAGCTCGTCACTTTGGCCAAGCTACAAGGTTTCAGCATGAATAGGTAAGTCTATGTATGTTTTTCCTAGCTTCAGAATCAATCTATGTTTAACTGTGAGTAATGTGATTAGGGTAGGAAGAAACTAAATGCATCACAGGTAAACAAGAGTCATTACCCTTTTCCTGTTGCAGCATTCAAAAACTGTACAGTCACTCTAACAAGTTCTGGGATTCCCCCAGTCTTCTAGAGGCCGAAATTTCCCTTTCTGAATAGAATTGCTTAGTGTAAGAAACTTTTAATCAGCATGCCAGGGAAAAAAAGTTTTATTTGACAGAACATTTACAGGCTATGCATTTCTCTTCTGGAAAGTCTTATAAAATACAGAACTAAAAAGTTTGTCCAGAATTGCTGTACACACAAATCAAACAAAGTGATATTTAGATAGTACATTCGATTTCCTGAACTCAACTCCACAAGTAGTATACTTGCAAATTTGTGTTATTTCACTTTATACAAAGTTGAAACATGTATTTTAAAAAAAGCTTACAGTACCATAGGTCATATCTACTGCAGTAGAAAAAGTTAACATTGACTTGGGAAAATAAATGTTCTAGTTCATATGGGCTCTGTTCACTACAGAGGGCCATCCATGGATTTGAGCCCACCTCTATATTAGCTAAGTGTGGCTTAGCTTATATAGAGGAAGATCAGTACAGAGCCCGAAGCTAGAATGATTCTAACAAAACATATCAGCTCTGCATCTGCAAATCAAGAGTTCACATAAACTAACTCTCCCCACTTCCTTAGCTGGGACTAGCTCTCCCCTGCTGGGGCCTTGCAACTGCAAAGCAACTGCAAGTGTTACACTCCCCCTTCTGAACTCCATTTAGGAGCTGTGCTCAAGAGAGATACTGTTTAGGTTTTATGGCCTCTTTACAACTTTTCATTTGTTTGTCTGACAGTGAAGCAGGAATGATAATTCCCTCTGGATTATGTCCTTAGATGACACGTTAAGCCTCGCTGCCATAAGCTTGTGTGCAGAAAGAAAATGTTGAGAAGCCAGTTAGGCTGAAATTGGCAATACCTGAACATTCTCAAAAAAATGAGTACTCCTATAAAATAAAAATGAAAAAGCAGCTCCCACATGCACAGAATCTCTTAATTTGCTAGTTCTTGACACTTGACATCTGCATAGTATAACAAATTATTTCTCTACTATCAAGGTGCGATCAGATTGTATGAAAGAGTTGTAAATTTACTCTTGTCCACACTGCCTGGCCTTCAGTGTTGCCTACAGGTGAATTTCACTCCAAGTACTTAAAAGAATAGTAGAAACTCAGTAATGCTTCAGGCATCAGTACCTGGGAGAAGACAATGATTATAGAATACAACTTTGATAATCTAAACAAAATGAGAAAAAATAAGTTCAGATAAGCCAGGTTTCAAACAATCATTCGATTTGTGAAATGAAACATCTAGAGATAGTCATGTACAATACAACTTCTGTTATCTCAAATGCCTTGCTATCTGCTACTACACATACCTGCCACAGGGTCCCAACACAACTGGCCACAGGAATAGAGTTTCGTAAAGGAACAATATAGATGGATATGCAACAGATTTTAGATTCCTTAATAGAAATAAACATGGTAGCCACCAAACCTGAAAGGCTTACAAGAACAAAAATACTGGCTTTGTGCCTTTGTTTCTTTCAGAAGTATAAACTCAGCCTGTAATTAATATCAAGAAAGTCAACTCTGGTCATCTCTAGGTTTGCTGGAGAACATGTGTATTATGGGCTCTCACATCTTAAATGAAGGGGCATGGGTTTTGTTTCCAACAATGCCCTTTCTCTAAAGTGTTAGTCACTGAACTTACTTACATTTAAAAATAAAAACAAAAAACTGAGTATTAGTTTGACTAATGCTACTTCTCAGCTTTCACTCTTGGGATGTCTCATTTCACTAGTTCTTCTGTCACCCACAGTCTTCCAGGCTATATAGGCCCTGCATTTTTATCATAAAAAATAAACACTATCTAAAAAAGAAATGGAACAAAAATACATCCTCTTATAGGCCTTCTTTATATATTATGAAGCATCAAAAAAGGGTGCAAGCTAATATTTTTTAAAGACTTTTCAGGACACTTTTTAAACAACCCTAAGAAAAGGCAATAGCAAACATTAATATAGGCTTGTCTTCTTCATGATTCTCAAAAATTCTTGCTCATTTACTTCTCCATCTCCATCTCGATCAGCTTCATCAATCATTTCCTGTAAAGAACATTTAAGACTAACAACCAGACTCAATACACAAGACCTTTTATTTACTTTAAAGTAGGGCTCTCAAGTGATTAAAAAAATTAATCATGCAATTGAACAATAGAATAACATTTATTTAAATATCTTGGATGTTTTCTACATTCTCAAATCTATTTTTCTATTACAACACAGAATACAGAGTGTACAGCGCTCACTATTTTTATTACAAATATTTGCAGTGTAAAAAACAAAAGAAATAGTATTTTTCAATTCACCTCATACAAGTACTGTAATGCAATCTTTTTATCATGAAAGTTGAATTTACAAATGTAAACTTATGTGCAAAAAATAACTGCATTCAAAAACAAATCAATGTAAAACTTTAGAGCCTACAAAGTCTACTCAGTCCTCCTTCTTGTTCAGCCAATCGCTCAGACGAACAAGTTTGTTTACATTTGCAGGAGATAATGCTGCCTGCTTCTTGTTCACAATGTCACCTGAAAGTGAGAACAGACATTTGCATGGTACTGTTGCAGCCGGCATCCCAACATATTTACAGACAGATGTGCTAAAGATTCACCTGTCCCTTGATGCTTCATCCACCATCTAGAGGACATGGGTCCGTGTTGATGACAGGTTCTGCTCGATAACAATCCAAGCAAAGTGGACCGACACATTCATTTCCATAATCTGAGTGAGATGCCACCAGCAGAAGATTGATTTTTTGTAGTTTCCACATCGGAGTGTTACTCTTTTAAGACTTCTGAAAGCATGGTCCACACCTCATCCTTCTCAGATTTTGGAACGCACTTCAGATTCTTAAACCTTGGGTTGAGTGTTGTAGCTATGTTTAGAAATCTCACATTGATACCTGCTTTGCATTTTGTCAAATCTGCAGTGGAAATGTTCTTAAAATGAACAACATGTGCTGAGTCATGTGAGACTACTATAACATGAAATATATTGCAGAATGTGGGTAAAACAGAGCCGGAGACATACAGTTCTCCCCCAAAGAGTTTGGTCACAAATTTAATTAACGCATTCTTTTTTTTTTTAACGAGCATCATCAGCATGGAAGCATGTCTTCTGGAATGGTGGCCAAAGCATAAAGAGGCATATGAATGTTAGGCATATCTGGAACGTAAATACCTTGCAATGCCAGCTATAAAAGTCTCATGCGAATGCCTGTTCTCACTTTCTGGTGACATTGTAAATAAGTGGACAGCATTATCTTACATAAATGTAAACAAACTTGTTTGTCTTAGCAATTGGCTGAACAAGAAGTAGAACTGAATGGACTTTGTAGGCTCTAAAGTTTTGCATTGATTTGTTTTTGAGTGAAGTTATGTAACAAAAAAAAAAATCTACATTTGTAAGTTGCATTTTCATGATAAAGAGATTGCACTACAATACTTGTATGAGGTGAACTGAAAAAATACTATTTCTTTTGTTTATCATTTTTATAGCGAAAATATTTGTAATAAATAAATGAAAACTGAGCAGTGTATACTTCGTATTCTGTGTTGTAACTGAAATCAATATATTTGAAAATGTAGAAAAATATCCAAAATAGTTAATAAATTTCAATTGGTATTATATTAACCGTGTGATTAAAACTGATCATGATTAATTTTTTTAATTGTGATTAATTTTTGAGTTAATCGCATGAGTTAACTGCAATTAATCGACAGCCCTACTTAAAGGATATGAAAAAAATATAAAAAGCAAATAAGTTTACACCATGAAATATTTAATTATGCATCTACATTTGGAACACGTTTTGGGTCTAATGCCGTATGCCTCATGTACGCTAAATGCCTACTGAATTCAGTGGGTCCTTTGGCTGGCTGGCCAGAACAAAAATAGTTGTTACTCCTATAAGAGCTACTTCTGAAACTGAAGGCAGGGGAGCAAGGAGAAACAAGAAATGGCCGGACCAGGTTGGAAGAGACGGCCCTTCTAGGTGACTGAGGATAGGGTGGGGGATATTTATACCGCAGATAGTTCCAGACAAATCTTCTCACTGGGATCAGTGATGGGGGAGTGACCACCAAGCCCCACTCTCCTCCAGGGCAGGAGTTACTGAAATAAGTGGGGCAACAGATTTAGCCACAGAGCTAAGTGGGTGGGGATCTTCTATTTTAGGACGGGGGTTGCCTGAGACTTGTAGGGTAAACATGCTGTTGACATCCATAGAAAAGCTTTACACAACTGTTGCAGGCTAATAATTGTTACAGAAACTGCAGGCTTCCCTTGCTGTGAAAGCTTGGCAGGTGTAGTTCCAGTCAACCAGTATGGGCTCACGTTTTGGATACGCGGATAATATAACTAGGTGGTGAAGACCAAGCAATGGGGTAGGAGTCACTAACAATTGCTGCTCATCTTTCCTTATGATTGTATCCTTTTGGGTTTCTATTTTGAGATGGAGAAGGGCTTGACGGCAGCCTCCCAGATAAGTGGAAACAATTAAGAAAATGATGATGGCCTGCACTGTGTGATTTATTGCTGGGTATTGTCAGATATTTTAGGTGAATAAAGTTGTGGCCTAATTAAAACATGTCTATTGCTGCCTGTCTTTCTTTCAGAATAGCCTGAATTGTGCCTGACAGAGCTAAAGAACTGGCCCAAAGTTTGTTGGGACATGATTACGAAGGTCAGAATTTACCTGCAATTCTTCATCTGTTAAATTCTCTCCTAGCTCCTTGGCAACTCTCTTTAAATTTTTGAAAGAAATCTTTCCTGTCCCGTCATCATCAAATAATCTGAAGGCTTTCAAGATTTCTTCTTTTGAATCTTTCTCATTCTAAAATGAAAAAAAAATAAAAACCCATTTGTCTAAATGTCCTCATTCATTTATTGCATTTGATTTTTCAGCGAAGTAGACGATTACCATTTTTTGGGTCATCATGGCCAAAAAGTCTTCAAAATCAATGGTGCCACTTCCTTCTTTGTCGATATCTGCTATCATTTTTTTAACTTCTTCTTTCTTTGGCTCAAAGCCTAAAGCACGCATTGCTACCTGCAACAAAGAGCAATTCAGTTAACATATACAACAAGATGCCACTAGAATTATACCTATATCATTTGCATGAATCAGTGTTTCAGTTCTTTTCCTCAAACTGCAACTACAACTTAAAGCATATAAATCTCAAAGAAATTCTTATCTACATTTGTAATCCTTTTAATTATTAATGGTAGCGTTACACAGTAATGGCATTTTTCCTTTGGAGTTGAGTAGTTTTTTGTGACTTACCGCTCTAACAAAAAGAACATACATTCTTCTTCGAGTGATTGCTCATATCCATTCCAGTTAGGTGTGTGCGCGCCGCGTGCACAGCCGTCGGAGAAACTTTTACCCTAGCAACACTCGGCAGGTCGGCTGGGCGCCCCTTGGAGTGGCGCCACCATGGCATCGCATAAATACCCCAGCCGACCCGGCCACCCTTCAGTTCCT
>NC_133773.1:43200864-43207694 GCF_003597395.2 Chelonoidis abingdonii
TGTGTTGAGTTACTCCCAGCTCCTGTTGACTTCAGTGACTTTAAACGCCAAATCTTGTCAGCACAGTCTGGCTGGTCTAATTAATATATTGATAATATGTAAAAGTTAATTTTAGAACCAATGGATGAATTTAGCTGCTAAGATAACAGAAATTTGCAATATGTTTCTTAGGTAAAATAATTCGATGTGTCACATGCATTCACGATTTTTCACACTGTTCAGGAAATGGATTTTTCAGTTTGGGAGGAGTTTCATGACTCTGAAACGTCTTCCATTCTGAAATGCAAAGAAAAAAAAAATAGGAATTTTTCTTGACCAGAAACACAGAAAAATTTCTGGTTGATCCAAACATACCCCAAATCTACCCTAATCCAAGTATTTTTGAAACTGAATGTAATCTTTCTAAATTAAATTTGCTTCAGGCACCTAGCATGCTCCTGATGCTATATAAATAATCATTTTTTGAGTAGCAGTAAGCATAGTTCAAAGTGCTGAAAGACTGCAGGTACAAAATTTAATTTTAAAAATACCTTCTGTTAACCCCATCTATGACAGTCTAAATCAGTGATTATCAAACTTTTGTACTGGTGACCCCTTTCACATAGCAAGCACAAGCTCCCCTTATAAATTAAAAACACTTCTTAATATATTTAACACTATTATAAATGCTGGAGTCAAAGCAGAGTTTGGGATGGAGCGCGCAACCCCTCCGTGTAATAATCTCACGACCTCCAGTTTGAGAACCCTTTGTCTAAACTACATGTTTGGTAAAGTTATGTTTTGTATTTTGTTTGTGGCCCGTAAAAGGCATGGATTTTGTTTTCTGATGGTCACACTGACTGATTTTAAAGGACCTTAAATACCTAATAGTTGTTACATTTCTAGGTTTTGGGTTTTTCTCTCTTTAAATAAATATCAAAAGTCCCTAGAGCTAGGAATGGGGATTCCTTTTAACTGTTTATATATCAATAAGTAGAGTAGTTATTATGTTTTATAATTTACTTGAGGCCTGTTCCTCCTTACCTTAACATTAGTGGGAGTTTTGCTGTACAGTTCAATAGGAGTAGGATCAGTGAGAACAGGAGACCTGCAGAGACTTGAAGTCCCAGTTCAGCAATTCAATTCATCTGTAAAATACCCTGAAAACCAATATGTAATTTAAGAAAAAGACGGTTACTTACCTTTGTAACTGTTGTTCTTCGAGATGTGTTGCTCATATCCATTCCACACCCACCCTCCTTCCCCACTGTCGGAGTAGCCGGCAAGAAGGAACTGAAGGGTGGCCGGGTCGGCTGGGGTATTTATGCGACGCCATGGTGGCGCCACTCCAGGGGGCGCCCAGCCGACCCGCCGAGTGTTGCTAGGGTAAAAGTTTCTCCAATGGCTGTGCACGCGGCGCGCGCACACCTAACTGGAATGGATATGAGCAACACATCTCGAAGAACAACAGTTACAAAGGTGAGTAACCGTCTTTTTCTTAAATTACATATTGGTTTTCAGGGTATTTTACAGATGAATTGAATTGCTGAACTGGGACTTCAAGTCTCTGCAGGTCTCCTGTTCTCACTGATCCTACTCCTATTGAACTGTACAGCAAAACTCCCACTAATGTTAAGGTAAGGAGGAACAGGCCTCAAGTAAATTATAAAACATAATAACTACTCTACTTATTGATATATAAACAGTTAAAAGGAATCCCCATTCCTAGCTCTAGGGACTTTTGATATTTATTTAAAGAGAGAAAAACCCAAAACCTAGAAATGTAACAACTATTAGGTATTTAAGGTCCTTTAAAATCAGTCAGTGTGACCATCAGAAAACAAAATCCATGCCTTTTACGGGCCACAAACAAAATACAAAACATAACTTTACCAAACATGTAGTTTAGACAAAGGGTTCTCAAACTGGAGGTCGTGAGATTATTACACGGAGGGGTTGCGCGCTCCATCCCAAACTCTGCTTTGACTCCAGCATTTATAATAGTGTTAAATATATTAAGAAGTGTTTTTAATTTATAAGGGGAGCTTGTGCTTGCTATGTGAAAGGGGTCACCAGTACAAAAGTTTGATAATCACTGATTTAGACTGTCATAGATGGGGTTAACAGAAGGTATTTTTAAAATTAAATTTTGTACCTGCAGTCTTTCAGCACTTTGAACTATGCTTACTGCTACTCAAAAAATGATTATTTATATAGCATCAGGAGCATGCTAGGTGCCTGAAGCAAATTTAATTTAGAAAGATTACATTCAGTTTCAAAAATACTTGGATTAGGGTAGATTTGGGGTATGTTTGGATCAACCAGAAATTTTTCTGTGTTTCTGGTCAAGAAAAATTCCTATTTTTTTTTTCTTTGCATTTCAGAATGGAAGACGTTTCAGAGTCATGAAACTCCTCCCAAACTGAAAAATCCATTTCCTGAACAGTGTGAAAAATCGTGAATGCATGTGACACATCGAATTATTTTACCTAAGAAACATATTGCAAATTTCTGTTATCTTAGCAGCTAAATTCATCCATTGGTTCTAAAATTAACTTTTACATATTATCAATATATTAATTAGACCAGCCAGACTGTGCTGACAAGATTTGGCGTTTAAAGTCACTGAAGTCAACAGGAGCTGGGAGTAACTCAACACATCTGAAAATCCAGCCTGAGATTTCTCCAGTTGGGCACCGGGGCTGGATTAATGCGGGGCTTTAGGGGCTGCTGCCCAGGACTTCAGGTGAAGGGGGGGGTCCCTCAAAAATAAATCCATAATTATATACAATTCAGTGATCACCAACCTATCGCGATTAACTGATTGCGATCTCCAGGCAGAGGCTCCAAGATCAATCTCCAGGCCACTAAAAGTCCAGCAGCGCAGCACGGCTCAGGCAGGCTGTCTGCATGCCGTGGCCCCACGCTGCTCCCAGAAGTGGACAGCTACTGGCACATCTCTGCGGCCCCCGTGGGGCACGTCAGAGGCACCTCCGCCTGCTGCCCCAGCACTGTGTTCCCAGCCAATGGGAGCTGCGGGAGCAGCACTTGCGGGCAGCACATGGAGACACGCTGTCCCCTTCCCCCCAGGGTGCTCAGAGACGTGACAGCAGCCGGCCACTTCCGGGAGTGGCATGGGGCCACAGCATGCAGACAGGCAGCTTGCCTAATCCCTGCTGCCTCGTCGGCCGGGAGCTGCCTGTGGTAAGCACCTCCTGGCCAGAGCCTGCACCTCATACCCCCTCCTGCACCCCAACCCCTTGCCCCAGGTCAGAATCCCCTCCTGCACCAAACTCCCTCCTAGAGCCCGCACCCTCAACCTCTCCTGCATTCCAACTTTCTACCCCAGCCTGGAGCATCCTCTTGCACCCAAACTCCCTCCCAGAAAGAAACGAATATCACTGCTGTTCTAAGGTAAGAAGTAGGCTATTTTGAATTAACTATCTCTATTCTACATGTTTTAAGACTGAAATGTAACCACAGAACTGCTTTATGTTAATTAAAAGGTAAGTTTAGTATAGCATTAATAGTCTCAATGCCATAATTGTGATCATTTTGTTTTAAATTAGGAAAAAGACTTGTATACAGGGGCCCCACAAAATCTAATAGCCCCAGGCCCACAGGAGAATTAATCTGGCCCTGTTGGGCACCCAAACATTGGTTTACATTTGTAAAATTTAGTTCTCAGAAAACAAGCCATTTCATATATTATTTGTGACTGACAATGCCAGTCTACAACTGAGTTTAGACACTGGTGAATAGAGCAGGTTAACAGCAACAACTTTGAAAATAAACATACAGAAAAAGTTACAACCTTCAGTTCTTTTACATCAATGCTTCCAGATCCATCAGTATCAAACAAATCAAAAGCTTCTCTGATCTCCTGCTGTTGTAATTCAGTTAGTTCTGGTTTCAATCCACTTTTCTTCCGCTGGGCAGCACCCAAGCCAGCTTTTCTGTAGTTAGAAGCCTTCAATAAATGGATGAAAGACAAAAGTTGGTAAAGACTCATTTCTAAAAAACAAACCAAAAAATACTCAGCAATAGTAGAACAAAGAGAACGTCTGTTACTGCAACTGGTAGATGTTGGCTCAGTTCTGGCCAGCACCTAGAATCCTTTTGCTCAGACTATCAGGAACCACCCCAAAGAGAAAGAGTTAAGCTTTTGGCAGCATGGGAAAAAGACATTAGCTAGATGTTTCTGCCAGAATAATCAGCAATTAAATAATTAACACTGTTTACACAAACTGTCATCTTTCAGTGCCAGTATTAACTCATCACTTAGATGACTGAGGATGTTTACATTTCTTGACTACTGCTTCAGTCTGTCTGCAGACAGCATGGCACTAATTTAACCTTGAAAACATTAAGAGGAATCTATCATTACAACCATAATGGCTAGCACTATAGGCTTCAACTTTGAGCATGATTCAAGAGTACCTCAATACTTGTTCAGCACAGAAATGGGAGTACTTATTCTGGGATTAGTTGGGGTTTGCCCCTGGTTACATTAGAACTGAGCCTCTGAGCTGCTGTAACTTGTACTCTTTCATTGGCACGCTGGGCCACAGAAAATGGCGAGTATACCTCCTAGCTCTCATACACCCTTAAGTCACTGGCAGTCACAGAGAGGAAAGGGGGCTAGCTATATAGGAGCCAGCTATGCAGGGTGTATTCCCCATGTCCCTTTTGCATTCCCAGAGTAGTATAAAGGGGACATATTTCAATGGAGAATTGCATTCCTTCCTTCCTCCTCTTTTTTAATTTAAATTTAAAGCTTATAATCTGGAGTACAATTCTGCAACAGGAATGGCAACTTCTACCACATCTCTAAACACAAGAGGCTTCAGTCCTGATTCTTGATTCTGCCTAGGTTCACATGAAGACGGTATTCAAAAGTTCACACTTTATGGGCGAGAGAAGTAAATAAAAAGTTTATTACAATGGAAGTTTAATTTTGCACTTAGTAGGAAAAGTTTCTTACCTGTAATAAGAAAAAAACAGTTACGCACCTTTTAGTAACTGTTGTTCTTCGAGATGTGTTGTTCATGTCCATTCCAAGCAGGTGTGTGTGCGCCACGTGCACGCCAGCCGGAAGATCTTCCCCTAGCAGCATCCGTAGGGTCGGCCCTGGAGCCGCCTGGAGTGGCGTCACTACGGCGCCCTATAAAGGGGCCCGCCGACCCTCCACCCCCTCAGTTCCTTCTTGCTGGCACTCCGACAGAGGGGCAGGAGGGTGGGTGTTGGAATGGACATGAACAACACATCTCGAAGAACAACAGTTACTAAAAGGTAGGTAACCGTTTTTTTCTTTTTCGAGTGGTTGTTCATGTCCATTCCAAGCAGGTGACTCACAAGCCTGAACCTAGGTAGTGGGGTCGGAGTTCACTGCTGACTGGAGTACTGCATGACCAAAGGCTGCATCATCTCTAGCCTGGTGCGTGATGGCATAGTGTGATGTGAACGTGTGGACGGAGGACCACGTGGCCACTCTACAAATCTCCCGAGTCGGGATCTGAGCCAGGAACGCCACAGAGGAGGCCTGCGCCCTAGTGGAGTGGGCTGTGACCGGAGGGACAGGGGTCTTAGCTATGCGGTAGCATTCCTGCATGCAGGTCGTGATCCACGAAGAGATTTGCTGAGAGGAGACCGGGAGCCCTTTCATCCTATCCGCCACCACGATGAAGAGCTGAGTCGAGCGTCTAAACGGTGTGGTATGTTCAGTGTAAAAGGCTAAGGCCCTGCGGACATCCAGGGAATGTAACCTCCGCTCCTCACCGGAAGAGTGTGGTTTCGGATAAAACACCGGGAGAAAGATATCTTGTCCCATGTGGAACTGGGAGACGACCTTGGGGAGGAAGGCCGGGTGAGGTCTAAGTTGGACCTTGTCCTTATAAAAGACAATGTACGGGGGCTCGGATGTCAACGCCCTGAGCTCCGACACCCTCCTGGCAGAGGTGATCGCCACCAGGAAGGCGGTTTTATATGACAAGTACAACAGGGAGCACGAAGCCAGGGGCTCGAAGGGAGGTCCCGTGAGGGCGGAGAGGACCAGATTCAGGTCCCAGACAGCAGCTGGTTGACGAAAATGCGGAAATAGCCTGTCCATGCCCTTGAGGAAACGACTAACCAGCGGGTTCGCGAACACCGAGGTACCCCTCTCTCCCGGATGGAAAGCTGAGATGGCCACCAAGTGAATACGAATCGAGGAGAGGGAAAGGCCCAGGTGTTTGAGATGCAGCAAATAGTCTAGGATAATAGGGATTGGGACCCCCAGTGGATCGTGACCTTGCTGATCTGACCATATGGAGAAGCTCTTCCATTTGGACAGGTAGGTGACCCTGGTTGATGGCTTCCTACTACCGAGCAGCACTTATCTGACCTGCTGGGAGCACTGCATCTCCATTGGGTTCAGTCATGGAGCATCCAGGCTGTAAGGTGGAGAGATTCCGGGTTCGGGTGGCGGAGGTAGCTCCATTCCTGCATGATCCGGTCCAGAAGCAGGGGCAGCTGTTATACCAATAAAAACTAGAAGGATCTTAAAGGGCACAAGACATTTGTCACATTTATTGTAAATACCATAATAAAATAAAAGATAACAGCAAACAATGTTGTTTGGTTACTGTGACGAACTGGGACTGTTCTTAATGTTTGCTCTGAACACTGTGTTGGTGCCTCAGTGTCCCCTATGCAGTTCTTAAGTATCTAGGTGGTGGGATAAGGGTGTGTCATTGCTACAGAGGAAGGGGCCAGTGCACCTAAATGCCGGGCACTCTGTCTCCTAGCAACTGATGGCCTGGGCCCCTCCTCTGCAAAGGTGCCAACTGAAAGTGTTGGAGACAAAGGGATCA
>NC_133773.1:43210364-43211831 GCF_003597395.2 Chelonoidis abingdonii
CTCTGACAGGGAGAAACCTTCTCTGCATTTCCAGTCTAAATTTACTCATGGCCAGTTTATCGTCATTTGTTCTTATGCCAACATTGTCCTTTAGCATCAACAGCTCTTTTACCTCGCTGGTGTTTACCTCCCTGATCTATTTACAGAGAGTGATCATATCCTCTCTCTGCTGGTGTTTTGCTAGGCTACACAAGTCAAACTCACCGAGGCTATGTCTAAACCTAGGGCTAGGGATGTAATTTCCTACTTACATACTTGCACTAGCTTGATGAGCGCTAGTGCGAGTACAAATAGCAGTGTATCTGTGGTGCCATGGGCACAGCTTCAACATCCTCTGTGCCCTGTGGGAACGTGCTCAGCTGTGCCTCCACTGCCACTGCCCATGCTACGGTGGCTACACTGCAATTTATACTCACACCAGCTCTCATTGAGCTACTGCGAGTTTGTGTATGCAAGCTGGGAATCACACTCCTAGTTCATAGTGCAGGCAGTGCCTCATTCTCCTCTCCTAAAATAGCTCTCCATTGTCACAATACCAGGACCATCATTCCTAAGATTGCTCGATTTGTGTTGTGACTCATTCCATATTTACACTGCTTTTTATTAAGTCACATCTTGGATGGATAGTCAGATGGTGGAAATGGAGCCATCCTTTGATTGTAAGGGCGCCATACCGATTTACACTGGTGTGATGATAATCCATCTGATTTGTGGTGTGATTGTCAGAGGTGAGGAGTTAGAAGTGCTCTATCCTGACATTGCCTTTGCCCATCCCTCCACAGGCAGCACACGATGTCCTGAAAAGCAAAATGTCCAACCAAACTACCATGACCAAATTCCTTCTCCTGAGCTTCTCTGAGGCTCGAGAGCTGCAGATTTTACACTTTGTGGTGTTTCCAGGGATTTTCCTGGCAGCCCTGATAGGAAACCTCCTCATTATTGCAGCTGTGGCCCTGGAGCACCATCTTCACATCCCCATGTACTTCTTGATGAATTTGTCCATGATAGACCTTGGATCTATCTCCGTCACTGTTCCCAAGTCCATGGCCAATTCCCTATTGAACACCAGGTCAATTTCTTATTCTGAGTGTGTTGCCCAGGTATTTCTCTTCATTTTCTTCACTGTGATTGACTTTGGTTTTCTCACCATCATGGCATACGACTGCTATGCAGCCATCTGCAAACGACTACACTATGAGTCTCTGATGAACAAAAAAGCTGTATTGAAATGGCAGCCAGTGCTTGGATCAGGGGTATTTTCTGCTCTGCACTGCACACTGGGAACACATTTGCATTAATCTTCTGTGGCGGCAACATGGTGGATCAATTTTTCTGTGAAATCCCACAGCTACTCAAGCTCACTTGCTCTGACTCATATCTCAATGAAGTTGGGGTTATTGCCTTTTTTGCATGTTTAAATATAAGCTGCTTTGTTTTAATAATTGTGTCATATGTCCAGATCTTCAC
>NC_133773.1:43232077-43254174 GCF_003597395.2 Chelonoidis abingdonii
TTAAAATGGGGTTTGAATTACAATATGGCAAACAGTGAACAGAAGTTACAATGTAGGCAAGGGTAGTGAATGGTGAACAGAAGTTACATTAATAAAGTGAACAATTAAAAACAATTTCATTTATCAGTTCTACACAGCGCTGGGGCGCCTGAATGGGCATGTGCAGGAGCAACGTGTACCAATGTTGGTGCGGTCATGCCGGAGCTATCAGGATTACCTGTGCGTGGTCCCTGCAGATCTTCAAAATCACCCTGTGTATCAGGGGGATCGGAGGAAAGGCGTAGAGCAATCCGACCCCCCAAGACTGAAGGAAGGTGTCCGACAGAGATTCCAGACTGCGGCTCAGGAGAGAGCAGAACCGTCGGCACTTCCTGTTTTCCCTCGAGGCGAACAGGTCTAACAGGGGAAAGTCCCAGAGCTGGAAGATTGAGCGTACTACGTCCCATCGGAGGGACCAATCGTGACCCCGGAATGAGCAGCTGAGGGTGTCCGCTAGGCCGTTCTGCTCTCCCGGAAGGTAGAACGCTGTCAGGTAGTAGCATTCTGAACGCAGAAATCCCATGACACAAGGGCTTCCCCGCACAGGGAAGAGGAGCGTGCACCCCCCTGTTTGTTGATATAAAAGGCCGCCGATGTGTTGTCCGCGAGGACTGAAACACATCTGCCGACCAGGTGGGCCTGGAAGGTCAAACAAGCCAGGCAAACCGCTCTCAGCTCCCTGACGTTGATATGCAACTCGAGGTCCTCCAGCGACCACAAGCCCTGTGTCCTGAGATTTCCCAGGTACGCTCCGCAACCCTGATCCGAGGCATCCGTTACCACAGAGAGGGAGGGTTGAGGGACAGCGAAGGGGACACCCATGCACACTTTCTGTGGGTTGAGCCACCACCGTAGTGAGCTCAGCACCAAGTGGGGAATGGATACCACTGAGTCCAAGGGGTCCCTAGCCGGGGCGCTATACTGTCGCTAACCAGGACTGTAGTGGGCGAAGCTGGAGTCTGGCATGGTTTACCACATAGGTGCACGCCACCATGTGACCCAACAGCCGGAGGCAGATCCGCGCCGTGGTAGCTGGGGCACACTGCAGTCCGAGGATGAGCTCAGACATCGCGCGGAACCTGGATTCCAGAAGGTACGCTCTGGCATGGCTGGAGTCCAAAACCGCCCCTATGAATTCTGTTCGTTCCGTAGGAGACAGGGTGGACTTGGCTTCGTTCAAGAGGAGGCCGAGTTTGAGAAAGGTCCGCCTGATGAACAATACCTGAGCCTCCACCTCCTTCTTGGTGTGGCCCTTTATGAGCCAATCGTCCAGGTAGGGGAATACCTGGATGCCCCGCTTGCGCAGGAAGGCTGCCACAATTGCCCTGCACTTCATGAAAACCCTTGGGCAGCTGATAGGCCAAATGGGAGCACCATGAACTGCAGATGGGCGTCGGCCCCGACGAACCTGAGGTACCGACGGTGTCAGGGAATTATGGCAATGTGGAAATAAGCGTCCTTTAAGTCAAGGGTGGCATATCAATCTCCTGGATCCAGAGAGAGAATGATCGAGGACAGGGAGACCATGTGGAACTTGAGCTTTCGTACAAACTTGTTCAGTTGCCGCAAGTCCCGGATGGGTCTTAGGCCCACTTTCGCCTTCGGTGTTAGGAAATACCTGGAATAGAAGCCTTTGTCCCTGAGCTCCCGAGGGACTTCCTCCACCACCCCTGCCTCCAGGAGGGACTGCACTTTCTGAATTACAAGTTGCTCATGAGAGGGGTCCCTGAAGAGGGACGGGGAGGGGGGAAAACTGGATAGAATATCCCATCTCTACTGTGCGGAGCACCCAGCTGTCCGACGTGATTTGGGACCAGGTAAAAGGGGGACAGATGTGACCCAAAGGTAGGGGGAGAAGGATGCAGAGTCTCGATAGGTAGGTCCCCCTTGACCGTACCATCAAATAGGGGGCCTAGGCCCCAATGACAGCGTCGGTTGACCGGATGCCTGGCCGGAGGGCTGGCGTTGGTAATGCCTCCTGCCATTTCTGCCCCGCCTGCGCCCCAGCT
Source organism: Chelonoidis abingdonii (assembly GCF_003597395.2). Lineage (NCBI taxonomy): Eukaryota > Metazoa > Chordata > Testudines > Testudinidae > Chelonoidis > Chelonoidis abingdonii. Next base: position 43,234,126 of record NC_133773.1, read on the forward strand.
CCTGGCGAGTCTGAGGCTGGTAGGGGCATGGGGCTGTCTGTGGCCTAAACTGCCTGCGCTGGGTCGCAGGAGTATGCAAGCCCAGCAAGCAAAGCGCAGCCCTCGAGTCCTTTAGGCTATGTAGACGCTTGTCCGTTTTTTCAGAAAACAGCATCTGCCCCTTGAGTCCTGGGGAAGGAGCTCCGTAAACTTCGACATGGCTGAACATGTGTTATGATCTTACGATCGCCTGTTGGTTCGCAATACGGAGTTGAAGGCCTGCCGTAGAGTACACCTTTCTACCAAAGAGGTCGAGCCTTTTGGCGTCCCTGTTCTTTGGTGTTGACCCCTGAAACCCTTGACGCTCCCATTGGTTGGCTGCGTCTACCACCAGGGAGTCCAGGGGGTGGGGGCGGGTGAGCGTACAAGTGTTTGTGCCCTTTAGAGGGGACAAAATAACGCCATTCCGTTCTCTTGGCAGTAGGGGCCAATGAGACTGGCATTTCCCGTAAGGTGTGGGACGTATCCGATATGGTCTTGATCAATGGAAGGGCCACCCTGGATGGTCCGAGGGAGCCAGGATGTCCACTACAGGATCCGCGTCCACCTTGATTTCCTCAGCCTGGATTGCGAGGCTCTGAGCTGCTCACCGGAGCAGTTGTTGGAGGATCCGAGTGTCCTCCAGGGCCGGTGCCGCAGCCGTGCCCGAGACCACTTCATCTGGGGAGAAAGACGAGGAAATCACTTGGATCAGCCCTTCCTCAGGTGCATGTAGCCGTTCGGGGTCCTGTGGCACATGGTACTATAGTTCCAGGGCTGGTTCTGATTCTGAATGCAGCACCGCAACCGGAACCGGGGTCGCCAGTGAGCGGCTTGGCATATCAGGTGGTGCCTGCTGAGCCCGAACCGTAGTCACTGCCGGTGCTGCACCTGGCTAGGGAGTGCTAAACTTGGATATGGCACACTCCTGCCCGGCGATGGTGCCGGTGGAGGAGGCAACTGCGCCGGGGCCACCGATGCCGATCTGGATCAAGGACTAAACGCCTGGCCCACCGAATGGTGGTAGGCCCAGGGGGTCCAAAACGGCCACTGTGAGGGCGGATGCCATTGCTGCTGCTGCCACTGTGGCTAACGCTGGTGGCTTACCCCTGAAACCTATCTCCTGCTCTGCGACCAGCTGCAGCAGTAGGAGTCTTCCTCTGAGTCTGAGGTCTCTGAGTAAGAGGACCTGGGGGGAGCAGCATCCAGTGCCGTTGGAGAATGATGCTGAGGCGGCGGGGAGCCTCTTATCTGGTCAGGTGCTGCCCTAGTGGTGTGGTGTGGGGAGGGAGACGACAGCATGGCTGGCTTGCCCCTTGATTGTACTAGGGGATGGGCTGTGGTAGGCAACTCCTTGCTACGGTGCGGGGAGGCCGGCGCCGGGAGTCCCATCAAGTGTGAGGCCGCCTCGAATGCCTCCGGTTTCGAGGGGAGGTGCAAGTCTCCGCTAAGGTCCAAGGATCCAGGCCGGTCCAAACTCGACCGCCCTCTCTGTGGTGCAGGAGTCGACAGAGCAGCCGAGGGCTGTAGCCCAGCCTGTCCACTTGTACCCGGCGACGGTGTCGGCCTCTGGAGGTCCTGGTGGGGTGACAGTTCCCTCATCGGCCTCCTCTTCTTAGTGGGCACCAGAGACGGTGAGCGGTGCTGCACTGAGGCCGATTTCCTATGACCCGACTCCGTTCGGTGCCGGGTTTTGGGGGATTTGGGCTGGGCCCTAAGTCTTGATGCCGGTGCCGGGGCGCTGCGCTCCGAGGAAGACGTGCTGGGCACTGCCTCGGCCGGTTCTGGGTCTGAGGGTGGCCGCAAGGCAGCCTCCATTAGGAGGATTCTAAGTCTTTGAGCTCTGTCTTTGAGAGTTCTGGGGCAGAAGCCCCTGCAGATAGAGCACCGGTCCCTTTGGTGGCCCTCTCCAAGGAACCTCAAACAAGCAGACTGCGGGTCACTCTTGGGAATGAATTTCCCGCAGTCCTTGCAGAGTTTAAACCTGGCGGACCCGGGCATGCCCCAGCGGGTGACGAAAATGTGGGGGGGATCCCCCAACTACCAAGAACTATATACAAATAACCTAAGTAAACTAACTATATACACGGACTATACAAGCGAGGATAGGACACTGCTAACTTGCTATGCGCAAGAGAAGTTCCAGCTAGCCGTCACCGGTGGTAAGATGGAACTGAGGGGGTGGAGGGTTGGCAGGCCCCTTTATAGGGCGCCGTAGGGGCGCCACTCCAAGGGGCGCCAGGGCCGACCCTACGGACGCTGCTACGGGAAAATCTTCCGGCTGGCGTGCACGCGGCGCACACACACCTACTTGGAATGGACATGAACAACCACTCGAAGAAAAATTAGACTTTTCAGGCCCTGCCATAACTTTCTGTCAGTAGGATGCCACTAAAGTAAGTAACATTTTTTAGATTCTATTTTGGGTTGGAATTTTATTTTTAATATGACTTGTCCATACCAGGTTGGCTTAGAAACCCATTATTCCTTCAAATCTCTCGCTTTTCCTTCCATTAACACAGCTGCTCCAGATTTTTAATATTTAAAAACCCCTAAGATATCACATTTAAGTAATAGAGGGACTCACAGGGAGACTCTCTAATTGAAAAGGAAGGATAAATTGTTATACAGCAGAAGCCCAAACCACCTGTCTTTCAAAATTTCCCTACATCCAGTTGATCAAATGGACACTGCTTATTGTTCTTTCCACACATTTCAAATTTTAACACTGCACAAATTCTTCAACTATTCCATTTACATTCTTTTCTTGCCCACATAATTGCTGTGTATGCTAACTGACAGACAGACACCAGAACAGGGTAAATTAATTAGGAGAGCACATTTACCCATTCTAGGTGGTACTGTCTGTGTGCCCTGCATGTTACCACACCCAAAATTCAAACTGCAGATTTGCCATGTTTGGTATTTTATCTCTACCAGACAAAAGAGTGACATTACTATGTCATCCCGAAAAAAGGAATGTTTATCTGTCCTACTGGAATTAAATTTGGGTAAGTTTATTTTAGCATCCTGCAATCTAGCCAAAATCAATAATGCCCCATAACATAACAACAACAAAACAAAGTGAAATAGGTGGAAAACCTGAACAGACTAGTTTTCCAGGGGCTGAGCAGTAGCTCTTCAAGGTGAGCTCAAGTGTCTTAGCCTGTCTGACACTTTCCCTCGGTGTAGCTCAGAGAAACAACAGGTGCTTACCAAGAACCCCAGGTCAAGGGAAGTGTGTATGGATTAGTGGTCACATGGGGATGAGCCAACCCAGGGCCTATGAAAGCAAATACAGGATACTCTATAAAGTTGTTAATCAGGGGTCTCCCTATAAAAAAATAAAGCAGCACCAGACCTGCTCCTTGAACCATCAATCCTGAAGACCCAGAATCCCCTGCAGGAGGCCAGAATCTAGCACCCTGTCTGACCAGAGCTGAAGAGGGCTCCTTTATTAAGCCCTTGGCAGCATGTCCACGATTTGATGGTAACAGCATTAAAAACAACCGAGCAAGTGCTTAGAGCGAACACCACCCGCATGCCAGCTTGTCTGGAACTAGCCCTGCACCTCCCCCTTCCATCGCAGCTTTGCCCAGAGGGCCCAGCACTGGTTGCTGCAGCAGGGCTGGGATCCCCCCACCGCATCTTCACACGGGGCGCTCAACGCCTCAACCTCGACGCTTTGGGTCAGGACGGGCTGTGCCACGGTGCCCAGGCCCGGGGGTTGGCAGCTCGTCTGCTGAAAGGCCTGGGGAAGGGTTCCCGGCGCGCTCTTATGGCTGGGGCAGGTGGGGGCGAGGCCAACTCTGCTAGGGGCGGGGGGGGCTGCACACTCACCATCCGACACGCGGCACTGGGGCTCGCGGGGCGCCAATTGCTCTGCCACCAGCACACACGGAGCCCCTCTCCTGGGGCTGGCAGCGCGGCCCGTCCAATGACCAGCGAGAATGTCCCCGAAGCCCCGCCCGCCTCCATACGCGGGGCCAGTCAGGTGCGGCGGGCATTGTGAAGTCACACCGAACGTCATGTTGCCCGTTGGCTTGGATACACACTACAAACGCAGGCGTCGTTGTCCTGGCAACAAATCCCTGTTTTAGCTGCCTCCGGGAGGTTGGGCGCATGCGCCTACCGGAAACAACGGAAATCGCGCGCTGCGTGCGAGGCTGTTCGGTCGCGTTTAGAACGGGAGTGACCCTCCCCCGCGGACGACCCGGGGTCTTCCCTGCGCGTGGGGAGAGCGAGAGCGGGGCTGGCGGCGGAGAGCGGTCAGTAGTGCGGGGCGGGGGCGGCCCTGCCTCTGTTGAGGGCCCAAGCGGCTGAACACGGATTCCAACTGCGGCGGCGGCGAGTGGGTTTTGTCCATTTCCGAGCTGCGGTAACAACAGCCCGGGCGGGGGTAGCGCGCGTCATTCCCGCGGGAGTCCGTGAGCTGCAGCCGTCTCTGAGCCCGCTGCTGGGACAGCACCTGCGGGGGCGTGGCTGGCGGGTGCATGCACGGTGGGGCCAGCACCTGCGAAGCGCCTCCCCGCCGAGACCCCTTAGCAGCGGCTCCAAGGGGCTGGTCTAGGAGGAGCCCTTCCTGGGAGAGAATCCGCCTGGGGGGCTATGTAGTTTCCTCCTTGAGACTTGGGTACAATAGTAGATAGGCCATGCGCTTGGCAAGACTAGGTTGGGGGAGGCCTCTGCTAATCAGAAAAGTCTGTTCTAGTGCCTAGTCACCTTCAGCCAGCTTGCTCCTTTGCTCTCTTTTATTTTTTAAAACCAATACAATGTACACAGTTGTTTTCCTGTGTGTTTAACAGAGCTGCAGACCCTTCTTTAGGGAAAAGGAATGCAGGCTCTGAGACTCGGTCACTGGCCTCAACAATTTATGAGAGGCTGTCACGTGCCCTGCAGATTGAGCTTGTGAAGAATACCTTCCTTCTGCAAACAGGCAGAGTCAGGAATGCAGCACTCCTGGCCGTCTGATGCCTATGCACCTACTCAGGCTCCAGTGTATTCCGAGATAGGGTGACCAGATGTCCTGCTATTACTGGGACCATCCTGTTATTAGGGGCTTTGTTTTATATGGACAATTATACATCCATGCCCCTCCTTTACCCTCCCCCAAAAGTGTCCCGATTTTTCACACTTGCTATCTAGTCACCTTCTGAGATGCTGTGGAATTTACCATCCTTCTTGCAAAATTTAACTTGAGGTTCTAGACATTAATTTAAAATAAAAAAAGGAGAGGGCAATTCTCCACTGAGCTAGGTTTCCCCCTTTATGCCACTCCGGCAGTGTTTAAAGGACTTAGGGAAAAGTTTTCAACTCACGATAATCACGCCTTGGATTAACCTCACTGGCTGCGATACTGCCACTGTGCAACACCTTGCATAAGATGCTCCTGCAGAGACAGTCCCCCTTCTCTGCAGCTGCTGGTGGCTTAGGGATGTAATAAGGTATGTCTACACAACTGCTGGGAGTGTGCTTCACAGAGCAGCTAGCTAAACCCACAGTAACTCCACCCAAACAAGTATGCTAAAAATAAAAGGGAGGCTGTGGTGGCATGGGTGATATCTTGGGCTAGCCACCAAGTATGTATTCAAATGAAAAAGGAATGCAGTCTTTTAGGACTCAGGCTTGATCTGCACTGCCAACTTATGACTGTAAAATAACTACATAGGTTGGTATAATTGCGTTGCTCAACTAACTCCAAGTGTAGACTGTGTTATGTTAACAGAAAGGCTCCTCCCTTCAACATAGGCACCACCTCTCACACTGACCAGAGAAGCTCTTCAGTCGGTGTAGGTAGTATCTTCCTTAAGCACTGCAGAAGCACTGGTGCAGCTGAGCTACTGCAGTACTGTAAGTGTAGACAAGCCCCCTGTCTCTAGCCAGAAAAATTGATGAGAAACTATCAGTCTCCAAATAGCAATATGCTTGAGGTAGATGGGATAAGGAACTGCTGTTACTTTCCATGGCTTATAGTAAACTAAAACATTTTTCAGCGGCCTGTTTTCCAGTAACTGCAGCTGCACCAGGGCTAGCAAATGGGTGTGTGGGTGGGTATGTGTGCTTATGTACAGACAAATCAGCAGTTTTTACTAACACTTCATGATGATATACTAAGAGCTGGAAAATTGATTCAAAATTTTATAGTGTAGAAAGACCTTTAAAGATTAAGATGCTACTGGGGAAAGCAAAGCAAAGTAATACAAACATACAGTCTCTCTATTTCAGATTGTAAAAATAAGCTGCACATTTTAGGCCAAAACAGATGATGCAATGAAACATACTCTTTTTCTAGAAAAGAGTTTTCTTCTGCTCAGCTATTTACAGAGGATAGGCTTTCCAGTGGAGTTGGTCCTGTAAGTCAGTGCTCAGGTAGGGTTGGTAGAAACACATTAAGGCAGTCAAAGAGTCTCAGGCTAGTTAAAACATCACATCCCCTAGGTAACATAGTTATTCTGGAAGAACCCCCAGTGTAGATGCACCTGTGCTGACAGACGAGTGCTTCTGTCGGGGTAGCTGTCACTTGGAGGTGGCTTTCTGTTGGCATATAGTGTGTCTACACTACTGGTCTTTGCCAGCATAGCTATACCAACATAGCTATGCTAGCAAAGCATTTGCAGTGTAGACAAGGCCTCAGTTTCTCCATTGATGCTTCTCCATAGACAATTCCACCTCTTACTCATTCATTATCTTACAGGGTCTTCCTCCTTTTCTTTCTTCACTCTTCCCTGGCCTTTTCTGATTTAGGTAACTTGAAAATATAACCCAAACTAACTTTTTTTTTTTTTTTTTTTTGATGGATGGATGGATGGAGAAAGAGGAGAGGAAGAAGTATGAAATGACTAAATTTCTAAATGCAATGTCTTGTACCACATGTAGATTTCCTCTGTTACAGTCACTTGTATGTTATGGTTATTACCAGTGTACATGTATCCATGATGGAAAAGAAAATTACAAGCATTTATAGCTCAAAAATGAGTATCACTGGATCTTTTAAATAAAATGTCTCAAGCAAAAGATACCCAAATTGCTTTATGAACTGATCTACAAGTTATACATAGCACTGTAGGGATTACTTCACATCTCTAGTATACCCTGTAGGGTGAAATGAAGCATCTGTTTTACAGCAGCAGTCCAGATTTAGGACCGGAAATGAGGATTACCTTTTTCAGTTGAAATATCAGGGGAAACTTTAGGTGAACAGCCTGTAATTGACAGTGTTGGAATTTGATCATAGCGCTGGTGCAACTGCCTCTGTTTTACAGAAGATGCCACAGTATCTTTTATCACAAATCACTGGACTTTTGTTTTTCACCTCATCTGATAGACAGCACCATGGTGCCTCTTAACCCCCATGCAGAAGCACAGTTCAGTACTAAGGCACATCTTCCTCAACGGGTAGAAAACTTGATGGGACTGCTGGTGATTGGGTGAGTCCCAGTAGAAACAGAGAGAACACTCATGGGGGCAGGGGGTTGCAGGAGTGGCCCTTCCCCCCTCCAGAGGCTTTATCTACTCACTGGCCAGCTAGAGAGGAGGGGAGCTGATTGGTTTCTCATTTTCTCCTTTCATAATTTAAACCCTAGCTTGGCCCAGGCGGAGCCTCTTTTTGCTCAACAGCCCCACCCTGTTACCTGTAAGTATATTTTCACAGCTGTGTCTTGCAGATGCTGCAGGTCTGACCAGTTGCCCGTCTGGGGGTCAGGAAGGGGGTTTTCTTCTATTGGGGCCAAATTCTCATAGTTCTGGTAGAGGTTTTTTTTTCCCCCCTTCCTCTCAGCATTCTGGAGGTGCACTTAGGTAAAATAGAAATAGGATTGAGGCCAGGTTTATACTAAAATGTTAGGTCAACCCAGCTCTGTTGTTCAAAGGTGTGAAAAAGCCAACCTAACCCCACATGTAGTCAGTGCTAGGTTAATGGAAGAATTCTTCAATCAACCTAGCTACTGCCTCTCGGGGAGGTGGATTAACTACAGCGACAGGAGATACCCCATGCGCACGCACTGTAGTGAGTGTCTGTGCTGAAGCGCTGCAGCAGTTTAAGTGTGGACATAGCCTTGGTAGTTGATAGGGATGTTAGTTTGTTGCATCTTGCAGCCACTTTCCAGTGCATTTAAAACAATTTCCAGAAGTAGAAGACCTGGGCTTTGTGTTGATGGGATGCGGAAGACCTTATGGCCTTCACGGGCTGATGCCTACCACCATTTAGTAACCTCTGTCCCCCTCATGGGTGGTGGGGGTACTGATAGGATTCAGAAGAGTGAGCTGAATCCTAGGGGTAAGCTGAGAGGGTCTGCTCTAAGTTATTGGTTCATATAGTAGGAGCCTCGTAACTCCCGCACTGAAACCATTTAAAATGTCTGGTATGTGAGGGTATCGGTAACTGGACAGTAAGTGCCCCACAAGTTTAATGAAGTTTCAGCCTGCTGCTTAAAATCCATCCTTGTGTCTGTCTTCATTCGCTACAGTGTCTGGATAAATAAAGAAATAATGGTGTAACTGGCAAGTAAAATTGTTAACGATTCCACTCATGCATCTGACGAAGTGGGTATTCACCCACGAAAGCTCATTCTCCAATACGTCTGTTAGTCTGTAAGGTGCCACAGGACTCTTTGCTGCTTTTACAGATCCACACTAACACGGCTACTCCTCTGATACTTGACAGTAATGAAAAAGGAGGATTTCTTTGGAAAATACTGATATATAGCATGACAAGCCTAGATTACTACCCCAAGAGGCTGCCAAGAAAAGTTGCCAGAAACACTTAGGCTTTTTTTCTTTTTTTAGGTGCACATTTCCCTTCCCATCCCTCTTCAGTACAATTTCAGAAATTAAAATGAATTGCTTATTTAAAATCCTACTTTAAAAATAATCATAATAATTAGAGACGTGTGGAATAAAATTATTCTGAGTCAGTGATTCTTTTAGAACTGATTTAAGTTTTACTTAGTCTTACTAAGTAAATTAAAAGAAAGGGCTGTGTTCAATTCAAACTTCAATGGTTCCTTTAAGCCTTAGTTCAGAGGCAAGATACTTCTGGCTCGTTGTTGTGGCTTGCAAAGACATTGCGTGGAACAAATGTATAAATGAACTGGTAAAAATGTTGCTGTCTTACATGCAGAACTTTAAAACTTTACTAGGCAGCCTTGAATTTACTAGGCGGCCTTGTTAATGGAATGGAAGGGGGACAGGGGATGTCATGAAAAGGAACAAGGATGAATAAATGGCAAGGGCAAAGTTATGTGAGGACACAAAGCTTGATCTTGACTGTGGGACAGGAGGGTAAGTCATTGGAGGAATTCAAAGACAGGGTGACACAGTCAGAACAACAAACAAGGCAGATGATTTTAGCAGTGTCATTTTATGTAATCTGGAGCGGGGATTATGTGGGTGTCAGAGAGGCCAGAGAGTAGAAAGAAGGTAATAGATTAGAATAGGAGGGGCTGGACAAGAATTTTAGCTAGAGGGTCAGTGGGAAAAGTTTTTGGATCTTGGGGCATGTCTGCATAGGGACACTCAGGAAAGTTCAGATAACTGAACTTGTGACTTTAAATTGTATTAGTTAAACCTTATTAAACCCGTGTGGATGCTCTTGGTTAGAAGTAAAGTGGCCTTAGTTTGCTTTGGCTTAATTCACTGTGAATTAACTTTCCTGAGTGTTCAGTGTAGACATGCCCTTAGACATGTTGTGATGGGAGAAGCAGTATTATTTGTAAATGGCCTGAACGTTTGGGGCAAGTAAGGAGAAGGAGTCAAAGAGGGGCTACCAGTTTATGGGCATGAGTGACAGGGAGGAGAGCGGATGTTTCAACACTGAAAGAGACTGTGAAGTGGAGAGGTTATATAGGGAAAGAGAAGGCATTCCGTTTTGACACGTTAAAGAAAATGATTTGAAATTGTTTATTTCTCTGAGCAGTGCCATTGAAGTCCAAGCTGTAAAATCTTTCTATTTTATTCATGAGGCATAATAAAAGTGTGGCTTTAGACCAGTGGTTCTCAAACTTTTGTACTGGTGATCCCTTTCACATAGCAAGCCTCTGAGTATGACCCCCCCCCCATAAATTAAAAACACTTTTAAACGTATTTAACACCATGATAAATGCAGGAGGCAAAGCAGAGTTTGAAGTGGAGGCTGACGGTTTGTAGACCGCCCCCCCATGTAATAACCCCACGACTCCCTGAGGGGTCCCGACCCACAGTTTGAGAACCCTTGCTTTAGACCATTTTTTCATGACTGTGTTCGGAGAGCGTGCCACTGAGTGGGAATGAAATATCTTCATGAGAAATTTGGTAGTTGGTCCCTTTCCAGCTCAGTTTGAAGTCAGTGGTATCACTAAGGGTAGTAAAACCTATGCCTACTAGTGTTTGCAGACAAGATATGTTTCCAGCCCTGACAACGTGCATTCTGAATAGACAAAACAAATGCCAGTTTTGACATAAGAAAAGAAGTCGGGAGAGGAATGGTTTTAGTCTTAAGGAGTGGTGGTCTTTTTTTATGATTAATTCTGATCTGCTTTATTAAAATACTTGCTTTATAGGGTAAAATTAAAAGCTTTTAATTTTGGGGAAAAAAATCTGTATTGTCTTAGCAGTACAACATTTCAACAACTGCATGTGTCAGACATGAGCATCTTATAATACAATACATGCAACGTAAAATTACTTCACTCAATTGGTATTCAGTTAATTTTTGTTAATTATTTACTATGTGCTGTTAATTTTTTGTGAAGTATGAAGTCTAGCGCAATAAGGACAGAAGCAATAAACCTGTATTTTGTTTACAGATATTGACTGCTGATCATGGCTTTCAGAAATATGAACAGAAGATGTCACATTGGACTTCAGCAGCTTTCATCTTTAGCATCAATAGGAAGAACATTTTTAGGGCCAGTAAAATCATATAAATTTATTGTAGATGAAAGCACCAGTGAGAGTATTTTGACTTGTTCTGCAGTTAGACTTCTTGAAAGTTTGGATTTAACTAGTGCAGTGGGACAGCTTCTTAATGAAACAATTCAGGCACAGAACAAAGAATATAAAACTGGAATGACAACCCTGTTGTTTCTTGTTGGTGCATGGAGCAGTGCTGTACTTGAATGCCTTCAGCAGAATGTTCCTTTTTCACTAATAGTATCTGTGATGTCTGAAGGATTGAACTCTTGCAGTGAAAAAGTCCAATGTCTTCAGCTATCAGTACATAATTTATATAAAGGGCCTAATTCTGTTCCTATTCACTTCACTTCTAGCAGTCTGGGGCCCCAAATTATTGAAACTAAAACTCCTGGTATTGGAGCTAACCATTTTTTAAATCCTCTTCTGCATATTCTTAAAGAGGTTCCTGTATCTAAAGAAGAAAGTGTTCCTGAAGGCCTTCACTCTCATCAAGCAAGCCCTTGCGATCCTCATAACAGATGTTTGAATTTACACGTATGCCCTACAGACTATATAACACCCTCATTGGTTGAACCAGTGGGCAATAAAACTATGCCTGCAGTTCCTGGAAGCAGTTTGATTGCATCCAGCTATATTAAAAGAACAAGATTAACTCATAGTAGATACTTTAACACTCCAGGAAAAAAACATTGTTCACTCCAAGTAGACAATTTTGGAGGTCCTCCCACTGGGCCTGCAGCATATCCTTATGAATTTAATGATTTTGGACAGTTGGCAATGGCTCTTAGCCATGGGAATCAGTCTAGCATGAAATTGGTACAGGATATTGTCAGATGCCAACAAGAAGTAGCTGATCACACAGGTTCTTCTCAATTTAATATTGCAGAAGTTGTGACATGCTGTTTACCAGGATTGTCTGAACATTATTCTTGTGTGTGTCCAGGGTATATCACTTTAGTATCACCAGAGAAAGCCACTGTTACCAAGCAACTTCAGGATAGACCACTTCAGATTCTTCTTGTAGATGGTGATCTAACAGAAAAGTATCGTCACTTGGGATTTAATAGACCATCAAATGTCAGAACAATATCGGAAAATGTAGGTTTACAAGAAAGTAGCTCAGAAAGTTTATGGATAAATTGTGTGTTAGATATTTTAATACAAGCAAAAGTAAATTTAGTTTTGGTAAAAGGAAATGTGTGTGAAAGTTTAATGGAAAGATGTATCCTGAATAACATATTGATAATCAATCCAGTAACTCTCAATGTGCTACATGCTTTTGGGAAGGGCACAGGAGTGCAGCTGGTGACATACCTTTCCCAGGTAAATAGTTATTGCGTGGGTAGCAGTGTCTGGGTGGATTTCTGGAGAACTGGTGACTTGAGCACAATGGAATTGGATAACAAAGTGCCAATCAGTATAAAGGCTGAAGGAATTCATCTGGTAACAGCTGTGCTTAGTAGCACAGTAAGTTCAAAGATGCAAATCACTGAAGATCAGTTCTGGACTTGTGCTTATCGCCTGCATCATGCTTTAACTGACCAGAAAGTTTTTCCTGGAGGTGGTGCTGTTGAACTGTTGTGCCTCAGTCATCTTAAAAAGCTTGAAGAACAATCTTTAAAGCAACCAGATAAAAAACCTTCAGAGGATTTTTACATGTCGTCTTGTTGGCTGACAAAATCATTGACACAGTATAAACCAGTTGTACTTAAAGCTCTGGCAAGTGGTTGGCATCAGTACCTTTCAAGAGTCATATGTAACACTGCTCATTATGCATCAGAGTTTGAAGCAAGCGCTTCCATTGAGCATCATCTCAAAAAAGCAGCAGACTATTGTTCTCCTTCAGCATATATTCTGAAAGAGTTCAATAAAAGAGATAAGCTCATGGTGGATTTTGGTCTTTCAACTAAACCCGAGGAGGCTGTAAAGATATATGACAATGTTACACCCAAGGTGGAGGCATGGCGCAGAGCTCTAGACTTGGTGCTATTAGTGCTTCAAACAGATGCTGAAATTATCACAGGTCCTAAGAGAAATCAGTTATTAAATTCACATGTATCCAGTGAGTTCATATTTTTATAGGACTTAGTAGGCTTTATTTAGGACTCTAACTCAGTGGGTGGAAAATTTGCAGGTACAGTGTTTGTACAGCTATAAAGCAAACTTTTTAGGGTTATGCCAATGATATTTACCAATAAAATTCAGCACATGGATGTAGAGACAAACTAGATAGTGCTGTAGCTTTTAATTTCTAGAAATGGAGTTTGCATCTGGGTATCCATCCAATCTACACTGTGACAAGGTCACACTGATGCATGAGAGAAGTATGAAGCTGCTAGGTGGAGATACTAATGGAAATGAGTTCACTGTCTCTAAGCAACAATACTGTCTGTTTGTTCCCATACTCTCTCTACTAACCCTCCTCCCCACTTCTTATGCTATGTTGCATAGGAAGCAAAAAATATAGCTCCAGACTCTTCAGGTGGAGAGAAAAGGCTGAAATTTGGTCTGGGTTTCGGGCATGTTTGTGCTTTGCAAAACAATGGCAGGGGCAGCTGAGAGTTTCAGCCACAGATTTCCCTTTAGTCAGTTCTTGCCCTTATTCACCTGCTACAGCAGAGTAAGACCCTCCTGTCTTAACTGCTGTTTTTGTGGGTGTTCTGTGATGGGGGCTTTGCTTTGTCTACCCTCATTTCTTATTTCTAGTGGGGCTTTTCACATAAGAAACTTCAAGTCCTGTCTACCCTGTTCCTGGAAGACCTTAGATGACTCAGATACTAGTGAGATTGACATCACAAGTAACAAATGTTTTTTAGTTGCTCTTTTCTTTTTTTTCTTTTTTTGGTGACCATCATTTCCCCAAATGCCTGATGCTGTTGAGAAGGATGATTCAACACTTCACCTCTTTAGCTAAGGGTTGAGAGAGCTCCTTCTCTGTTTCTCTGGACTTCTATGAAGAGCTCAGCCAAACACAGGGATGAGAAGTCTTTATGCAAAAAGTACAATGAGGAAAACCCTACATCTTGTACCTTCTGTGTGGATGAAGAAATGGGCACTCTTTCTTTGCAGGTCCCATTCTGACTGCTTCAGAGACTAGCTATTGTCTGTTGAGGGGAAATCTACTCTTTGTTTGGAAGTCTGAGAAGGTGAGAAGTATTAAGCATATTTCACTGAATACACTACTCTACAGCCAAAATGCTTCTGAAATAAATGTAGTCAAACTTTACTAATTCTGGGTCACTGAGAACAAAAATGATGCTTAAAATTGTTGATTGGCTCTAGTCTAGCTGTTGGGCTCCAGACTACAGCAGTGGAATCTCCTGGCAGGTGATGTTAGGGTTTCCATGTTCCGTGACCGTCAAAAGGATCTTGTCCCATTCTTCTTCATGGAAGGTGATCTTGTAGCCTGCAACAACATCGATGGTGTGATGGCAGCCCTCAACATCGTTCACGATCCAGATGAGTGGAGACTGTTCATTGATTCATCGAAGACGAGTCTTAAAGCTGTTTTGCTGCATAATGGCAATGTTTTGCCATCAATTCCAGTTGGTCATGCAGTCCATATGAAGGAAACCTATGACAACATGAAACAACTTTTGAGGTGCATAAACTATGACCAACATCAGTGGCAGCTTTGTGGCGATTTGAAGGTTGTTGCTCTCTTGCTTGGTCTGCAGACTGGATACACAAAGTACTGCTGTTTTCTCTGCGAATGGGATAGTCGTGCAAGAGATTCCCACTACATCAAGAAAGATTGGCCACTCCGACAGTCATTGGAGCCTGGGAGGAAAAGTGTTCAGCATCCACCACTTGTTGAATCAAGGAAGATTTTGTTACCACCCTTACACATCAAGCTGGGTCTGATGAAGAACTTTGTCAAGGCCATTGACAAAACACAAGCAGCTTTCAAGTACCTCCGTGGAAAATTTCCAAGGTTAAGTGAAGCTAAGATAAAGGAAGGTGTCTTTGTTGGTCCTCAGATTCATGAACTTCTTCGAGATGATGCATTTGACCATGCACTGCGTGGCAAGGAAAAGACGGCATGGAAAGCCTTCCAGTTAGTGGCAGTAAATTTTCTCGGAAACAACAAGGCAGACAACTACAGGTTGTTGGTGGAAAACCTCCTCAAGGCATACAAAAGCCTTGGTTGCAACATGTCACTAAAGATACATTTTTTGCACTCTCATCTAGATTTTTTTCCACCGAACTGCGGAGCAGTGAGCGACGAGCACGGCGAGCGATTTCACCAGGACATTGCAACAATGGAGAAATGCTATCAGGGCAAATGGAGCCCATCAATGCTTGCAGACTATTGCTGGACAGTGACAAGAGATGCTCCATTTAATGAATACAAGAGACAAGCCAAGAAGCGCCGAGTAGACACTGAATAGGACTAAACTATGTACATAATAGTTTTTTGCCTTTTGTTTCATAATAAATTTTATTTATATAACCCTTTTGCTGATTTTTAAAGTGTTACATAAACAGGACAGGTGAAATATTATCATGTAAAGCAACCATAAACACATGAAAAGACCTAGGTTTACAATTTATGATTAAAACTCTACTATCTACACAATATACATAGACATAAAATGTAAAAACTTAAATATCTTAGAAACAGTAGCCAATCAGTTGTTTTAATTGTCATATTTGAATTCAGCACATTAAAATACATAATAAATACCACATTTTATCTCTGAAGCAGAGGACTTCTCAAAAATTGTAGACCAGTGATGATATTCCAAGTAGTGAATAGCCAGGATCAGCTCCTCAGCTAGCCTGAATCAATGTTGTGATGTTAACTTCAGTAGGTTCATGCCAGCAGAGGATCAGGCAACAAACTTGCCACCAACAAGTGCTCAGGTGCCTATATAAGACATTACGCAGCTATGTTAAAGGGGTAACTACTCCCTTGGAAGAGGGAGCTTCTCTATGCCTCTGTTTAGAGAGGGTGCTGAGAGGTGGTCCTAGAAGAAATAACAGTCATGGTGGTATCTATAGACAGAGTAGATATGTTAAAAGTAGAATCACAAATATTACTAGTTAAATTTGAGGTGGACTGGAAAGAACTGACTGAAAAAGCTTGAACTGTGCCTGGCTCAAGCCATTGCCATTACCTTCCTTTTCCTAAGTGTTAAAATTCACTTACATTTGTAGGAAAAGTAAGAACATTTGTCTAGTGAGAAGAGAGACTAGCTTTCATAGTATATAATATTACCCCCAAAAAGGTTGTATTTCCAACTTTACTAAACAGAAACCTGCCTAGGGCCTATATTATAGTCTTGGGCATGACAGTTTACCTCCGTGCCTCATTTTCTACGTTTTAAAAGGGAAATGATAGTATAGACCAGTGCTGGGCAACCTGCGGCACAGCAAGGTAATCTGATTGCGGGCCACGAGACATTTTGCTGACGTTGACTGCCTGCAGGCACTACACCCCGCAGCTCCCAGTAGCCACGGTTCTCTGTTCCCAGCCAATGGGAGCTGTGGGAAGGAGAACTTGCAGGTGAAGGGGCCGCAAGGATGTGCTGTCCACCACTTCCTACAGCTTCCATTGACCGGGAACAGACCCGTGGTCACTGGGAGCTGCGGTGTGGTATGCCTGCAGACGGGCAACATCAGCAAAATGTCGCACAGCCCGCAATCAGAGTACCCTGATAGGTAACCTGTGGCCCGCGTGCAGCCCATCACTGGTATAGACCTTATTTATAAAGTGCTTAGAGCGCTATGGATGAAATATGCTATCTAAGAGGTAGGCAGGGATTCTTTTGAATTAAATTTAATGTAATACAGCAAAAGACAAATTTATTTAGATTTACACATCCTTTATAACCCCTTTTCATTTTTGTACCAGTTACTTTGTGAAAAGTATATTACCAATGATTCATAATTTGTGTAATATAAAAAACTATTTGAAAATATCTGTATTTAGAACCTGTACTGACAGTATAATGTATGTTTTGGTGCACTACAAAAAGCTGCTGTATTTTTAATGTTCTTTAATGCTAAGGGAAGACAGGGAAGTAGGAATCATTCATCCATTTGAAATATGTATACAAAATGAGAATGTGTATATGGATATGCCTTTCAATATATTGCGAAGTCAATTTGTACATACGGCAAATAGTACTCTAGCCTGCAGTAGATTATACTCATGAGTAGTACTACGTTTGGTATTGTTTGCAGGAAGAGAGCATAATTTTGTGTTTATATATAGGGAATACATTTCTTACTATAAGGAATATATACTACACAGGCTGTCAAATCTTGGAAGAGGTCTCACTTGAAGCACCCCCTTTTGACAATATTTTCCCCCTCAAAATAAAATTAAAGTCTGCCTGGTTTCCTTTGGGTTCTTTTGGTTATCCCTTTTCAACAAAACAAGGGATGACTTTTACAGCAAGCATTCTATGTGCTTTCATTGTGGCAAAAGACCAAATCTGAGTCTGGATAATTTAGTTAAGAGTCATTTTACCATCTAGCAGCATTTAAATAGTAAGCCAAACCAAGATGGAATTGGTATCAGTTGTAACAGAAAAGTGTATAACTGGAGACAAGTTTCGCAAACTAATACTTTGAGTAAACCTCACGGTGAGTGTCTCATACTTTGGGTGAAAACAAAACAGAAAAAAGACTGTAAATGGTGGTACTAAAACTAATTCCTGCTTTTGAGCATTTTTCTCTCATCACTGTAACAGCTGACACCATTTGGATTAAATATGATTAGATTTACTCACCACCATTGCTGCTATTTGTAATCTGATTCTATACATTTCTTTTGGGGTGGAGAGTGGGCATTACATTGGAGGCCAAGAATTTTCTAGAGAGAAAAAGAGCTGTTTTACTGTAAGTCCTGGCTCAGTAAAAGGGCAGTCAGAAAAACAGCAGTTTCCTACAGATATTTTAAATGTGGTGGGCCTTTGTCGCTTCCTATGTATTGATCTGACTAGATGTCTCCCTTTTCCTTTTAGTCTTCTCGTCACCTGTGTCTCTCACTCTAGAGAAGGTATTATGGAGCAGAGGGATGAGCTGGCTCGAGTACCACTGTCCAGCTACTGCCTTCCCATTTACTCTGATCGCTCCTTGATCCCTTTATTCATTCTCCAGCTCTCCTGCTTCCTGTCATAGGCACCACCCAATCCAGGTGCCTTCCAGCCTTCTGAACTTGCTCTGAGGGCCCATCCCCTCAGGCACCTCAATTAGTTTTGTCAGCTTCTGATGACTATAAATAGCTAAAGCTTGTGGGAAAGAAGGAGTGAGGCAACAGTCCCTAAGAAGTCTCTGTTAGTAGGCTCCAAGTGTATGGCACCAGACCTTATCTAAACCTTGGGCCCTTCATATTAGCTTATCTCCATACCTTTCCTCATCTCCGTATATTTTGGCTTTCCCAACCCCCTTTTCCCACCCACAATTCCACAACACTTCACCTATCCCTTGCCCTGTGAAAAATATCCTACTTCCTCATTTCCACCTGAAACAGCCCCTGGCTCCCACAAATTACTAGCCATTCTTCTGCAGTAACCTCATTTTCCCCCTGTCATAAACAGATGGTTAAGGGTTAATGTCTCTTTTACCTATAAAGTGTTACAAACAGTGAACCTGGAACACCTGACCAGAGGACCCATCAAGAGACAAGATAATTTAAAATCTGGGTGGAGGGAAGTCTTTGTGTGTGTTCTTTCTTTGTCCGTGTTCTCTCTGGGTTCTAAGAGGGACCAGACATGTAAGCAGATTCCTCCAATCTTTCTGAAAAAATTTCTTCTGTTCTAATTTTAGTAAGTACTAGTAGAAAGGCGATTTTAGTCTTTTGATTGTTTTCTTTATTTGCACATATGTATCTGGCTGGTAGAATTTTAATTTGTATTTGGCTGGAAGAATTGTATCTCTGTTGCAATTTGTATATATGCTGGGGGGAGGATTCTCTCTAGCGTGTATAAGCTGAAAGACCCTGTAACAATTTACCATCTTGAGTATAGAGACAACTTTTACTTTTTTCTTTCTTTAATTAAAAGCTTTTTCTTTTAAGAACCTGATTGATTTTTTGGTTATCTTGCGTAAGACCCAAGGGGAGGGGGTCTGTACTCACCAGGGAATTGATGGGAGAACGGAGAGAAGAGGGGAGGGAAAACCTGATTTCTCTCTGTTAGTCACTGCCTCTCTCTCCAGGAGAGAGGAGGGGGAGGGAGGGAAAAGTGAATTTCCTCTTTGTTTTAGATTCAAGGAGTTTGAGTCACAGTAATCTCCACGTGTACCCAGGGAGGGTAGGATCTGGGAGGAAGAAAGCAGTGGGGGGAATGGTTTATTTCCCTTTGTTGTGAGACCCAAGGAGTCTGGGTCATGGGGTCCCCTGGGAAGTTTTTGTGGGGACCAGAGTGTAGCAGGCACTGAAAGTCCTGGTTGGTGGCAGCCTATCAGATCTAAGCTGGTAATTAAGCTTAGAGGAATTCATGCTGGTACCCCATCTTTTGGACTCTAAGGTTCAGAGTGGGGTTTTATACCATGACACCCCGTTTCACAACACACCTGGTATTATTGTGTCCCCACAGCCTATGAATACTTTAAGGACTTCCACAGCAAGCCAGATAGCCAACTCAGTCCCTAAACAAACCTTAGGCATGAGGTGAAGACAGGGGTGCCTGAGGAGTTTCTCCTGGTTTTCAGCTGCCCAGAGGACCATTGTCACTACTCATATGACATGGGCCCACCAAATGTCCTTTATGCCCTCTACATAATCTGGATGAAACAGATCCTCAGTTTATGTAAATTGGTATAGCTGCTTTGACTACATTGGAGTTATACTGCTTTACACTAGCTGAATATCTGGTCCAATGTGAGGTATACAGGGAGGAATTATAAGACTAATTAAATTTTCATAGATAATATCTATATGGGAGATGCTGCTCATAGCTAAGTTGTTACGGTTATATTGAGAGTCCATATAGCCATGAAATATAATCTATGACACACATTCCACTAACAGATAATTGAAAGAAGCTATTATGAACATTTTTGTGGTTAAAATAGCAGATTTTTTGTTGATTTTTCAAAAATGTCAAATAAAAACTTTTAAAATGGCCCTAAATGTAAGTCTACTTTGAAAAGTTTAAAAAAAAAAATCTCCACATTTATTCGGCTTTC
>NC_133773.1:43254199-43421753 GCF_003597395.2 Chelonoidis abingdonii
TGCGTCCTTCATTCAGCCTCTACGAGAGCCCTGGCCCAAGCCCGTAGTCAGCATTTTTGCACTCTAAGGTAAGTGGGGTTTATACATGAACATTCCTTGGCGGGTTGTGAAGAACCAGGATTATGGTTATCTTACCGTTTACCTGGTAATTATTTGGCTGTGACATGCCTATGGAGTATTAAAAGGGCTTACAGCAGGATAGGCAACTAGTCTACAAAGGATGAGGTGAAGAGGGGTGCTGAGGAGTTTCCTGTTTGCTGAAGGAATTGGTGTATCTTACATACATGATGATCAATTATGAGGCTACCACCTTCAACATGTCTTTTTGTTACATAAGTCTGCGTATGAAACAGACATCCCTAGCCAGTTTACTTAGATTCCTGTAAACGATGGAGCTTGTCGGAAACTTGGACAGTTATACTGGCCAGCATCATTGCCTTAATTTCACACCTAAGCTTGAATATCTGGTTTCAATCTTCTCACACATATGTGAGGTAATATGCATGGGAAGGAATTATAGTGACTGAAAGATAAAATTCTTTCCAATAGATAATTATCCTATATATGAGGAATGTATGACCCTGCATCCATTAAGCTAAAGTTGTTTACTGGTTATATTGAGAGTCCATATAGCCCATGAAATATAATCTATGACACACAGCGATCCCCTCACATCAATTACTCCCACCATAACCAGATATTGAAAGACAGCAAAATTATGAACATTTCTTGGTGAGTTAAAAAAGCCAGATTTTTTTGTTGAATTATTTAAACATGTCCAGAATAACAAACTCTATTAAATGGCCCTAAATGTAAGTCCCTATTGAAAAGTTTAAAAAAAAAAATCTCCCACATTATTCGGCTTTCTCTAACCATCATAAAAAATGCTGATAGAACGTGGTTCAAAATATTCAGAATAGGTAAATATTTATGGAACCTGCCTCCATCCTAGTTAGAAGGGTCTTTTAAGACAATTTTTAGGTTGAATCAAAAGTTAACTAACTCTATTTCAACAGAATAGAACCAGAATTCATCCCTTCAAGCTGCGTTATTAAAATCTTAATCATCACCAAGAGGACACATTATTTACTTAACTCAGCAATTCAGCATTACCAAGTTATTATACATTCCATACTGTCATTAGAAATGTGGAAGGGAAAAACTGAGTAATTCAGCCGGCCGGACATATAGTCGAACGTGGCCGCGCTACACCACTACCACCATAAATGGCTAAAACAAAGAGACCCCCAGGCACCTGGAGCCAGAGTGTGCTGCGGTGGTGGCGAGAGAGGCTCCCTGCATCAAGTCCGTAAAGTGGTTGTTCAGTTGAGAAGGATAGTCGCCAGGTTTGGGCTGACTGGATAGGGGGCGCCGAGTGCTTTTCTTTTTTTTTTTTTTTTTCTTCCTTGACTCTTGTTTTTGGTATTGCATAACCCGATCCTCAGAAGAGATCCAGTTACAATTGATTTGAATAATAGACCTCAGAGGATTGTGGAAAAAGCTGCATAAGATAATTGTGTTCAACGTGCCCAAATATCTATTTACAGAGCTCTTAGAAACTTAAAAAAATTACACACTAACTACTGATAGAATCCAAAATGATGGAAAATTTCCAATAGGGCTTTTACAGGCATATAATGATGCATTTAAATGCTGTAATGTAGATCTCTTCTGAAAAGGTTTCAGCCATCATTTGGTAATTAGACATTTGCTTTTTCATAGGCTAGGCAAATACAGAGACAATACTCTATATTAGCTGTAGATAGCGCATCCTGTCTCACTGATGTGCTCTTGATGCTACCTGCCCAATGATCCCCTCTCTGCCCCCAGCCGATTGCTCCATTGTATTTGTAAGCATTGATATTGATTAATGTGACATTAAAAAGCCCAGGAATATTTGCACACATTAACTCACAGTTATTGTTGCTCAAATTATTTTCTGTCAATGCAATCACCAAAAACACAATCTGGTATTTGTATATTAATTGGTATGTTCAGAGTTAAGGTTGTACATTTGGGGGGTGAGGATGTTTCGTGATGGAGAGACGAAACATTGGTGGGAAGCTGGGCAGTGGGGCTTATCACTGACTCCCTGGTCCTACTGTACTTGTGTCATGAGCCCCACAGGAGAGCCTAATTGCCTGGCCCCAATGGGCACCCTAGTTTCATGATTCCCCCAAAACACACTCTCCTAATCTTTGTTCTTACATTGTCTTTTGATTCTGCTGATTTGTATTAATTTTATGAATAAAAATAAATGCTAATAAAGCACGTAAACCAATGTAAGTGGAAAAAGAAGGAAGAGCTTCATTTTGGATTGAGGATTAGGTGAGACAGAGGCATTAGTCCAGAGAACTGGGCTTTGGAGTGGGAACAGTGACAGGCATGCAGGTGGGTCAGGGAGTCACTCAGGAGCATACAGACCATTCTTGCTCCTTGTACCCTCTGCCAACCAGTATGCCTCCCTGCCCATCAGTACCTATCTGTGATACATTAAGCATGGCAGTAGGAGTCCCAGGTCAATAATCCTACTGATATCTGTCACAGCAAGCAGATCCTTGTCACAGTGTGCTGTAATCTTATGGACTGCTTTAGGTAGCACATCCCAGTTCCGAGTTCTGGGCCTTTAAGGAACAGTATTGCGGTGATTAGAGTCTCTAGAAGGTCACCTGCTTGTGAGCTGCTGCAAGGCATGCTGGGGAGGAATATCAGTGAATATAAGAGTCAGCTGGGCATCTGTATTTTCACTGCTAAGGGAACATTGGCTCTCATAGGTTTTTCTATGGGTTTCAGATTGTCTGTTAGCATTTGTCCTTGTTTAGGGGGTTTCCGGCTTCCAGATAGGATTGGAAGAGACTGTTTTCCTTTCTCCAACGCATACTCTTAGAAGAAGGCTACTGAGTGAATGAAGCTGAAAGATTGTTTGCTCTTCATGAGAAGAGAAACTTGATTTGACTGGAGAGCTAAATTACCCTTGTCAGCTCAAGGAAGAGCACCTGTGAGGATTGCCAATCTGAAGAGGTATGATATCTATAACAGTTCTTCAAGGGGCAAAACTACCTACATAGTGCATCTCCTAACAGTTGTGGTTCTTGTTATTGCTTTAAGTGAACTAAGCACTCTATGGAGCTCATGGGACACTTGCATTTATATAGCTACATGCATGCATATTAGTATGTCATCTAGGAAAAACACTGCTTTTGTGTTCTCTTACAGAGCGTAAGATGTAACAGATGTCAGCAACAAAAGGGTTAAAGAAGTATAACTAGTGTGTGTATGTACATAGTCATGTTCTAGACTTCTAGTAGAAGAAAACCTTGGTCACAAAGATGTACCTGGGCCTAATCTGAACAGCTGTAGCTGTTGTCAGTCCCTTCTGTTTGTCAACTTTGCTAATTGTGTCCTATCTAATACATGCACTGTTGCTATAATGAGCAACAGTGAGACTGGTTTCAATGTGGTTCCATATGGCCCCAGGAGTCTACCTGCATCTGCTTTAAGGCAGTAGTGGGACCTTAGATTATAGGCTGTTTGTGACAGAGGCATATTTTTGTCTTCTATTATCTGGTGTACTCTAGGTGCTATTAAAATGGTAATATTTTATTAGTACCTTCTGTGCATGATATATGTGAATTAAATTGGTGGATAGATGACCTTTTCCCTCTATCTCTGTTCCCGGCTAATGCAATACATTAAGGAGGCATAGTTATCAACATGCCTTGGTGCATGCTGTAGGTTTGCCATGTCTTGGTGTATTGTAAAGAGCAGCTATTATCTGGAGGTAATACAGTGGCTAACACAAATGCCTAATTATGTTCATTGTCAAGGGAAATCTGAGTTTTGATAATTTATATTAAAATATTTAAGAACTATTAAAATGAAATAAAGTAACTTGTTATATAGGATAATCAGGATAATATGTCTGACTCTGCCACCAGTTCTAATAAAAGAATATGCTAACCTGAAGATGGTCATTTCAAAATACCTAAGGCAAAGCAAGTTCTTCATAATGCTGTACATCAGCTTCAAAAACTCCCATGACAATCTACTAGCTTAGGCCTTAGAATCTACTTACTGTCCTTACCCTGTAATAATTTGTCAGGTAAATAGTGACTAGTGTTCTGGAGGAGGTAGCAAAGAGTGTACAGTCAAGAAGTCCTGTGTTCTAACATCAGCTCTGCCACCAGCTTAATGTGGCCTTGAGCAAATCATTTTATCTGTCTGACTTTTACCATGTGGAGAAATGGGAACAATGTCAGATCCCTACTTCACAGGGCTGTGAAGATTAGTCAGTTTGTACAGTGCTTTGAATGTGTAAAGCACAATGTTGTAAGTGGTGGTGTTCTTGTACTCTCCACCAATTTTAGCCAGCAGATGGCAATCTTCAACTCCATTTTAGTATGCTCTAAGGAAGAATTTTCCCTTAAATTAATATTTAAGAATATTTTATTTTGTTGATCCCTTGGTAAGCCAACCAGTGACATACAGACTAAAGAGATTGTTCACCATTTGATGAAGCTATTCATCAAACAAAACCAATCTAACCCAGCCAACAAAAGCATACATAGCTTGCCTGCATGAGCCCGCAAATAGTGCTTTGAAATGTTCATGGGAACTAGAGAAAAGAATACAGCTAGATCGGACAGCCATACCTCTGAAATATACCAAACTTAACACTAAATATTTTTTCCCATTTCTTTCATGAAAGAGTAGAGAAGACAGTTGTATTCTAAAATCATAGCTATGGTATCATTTAAAATACTGTCTGTCCAGAACACTTGTCTTTACAGCCACCTGAGCTGCATTCTTCTACATTTTGGTTCCTACGATTATCTCAGAGGGTTGAAAGATGTGATGTATAGTAAACATTGCTGATATAGTCATTTTTCATAGTATACACCAAGTTTCAAGACCCTGGTTTTTGTGCTGTGCTTCACATTCAGAAGTATAAGCCTGATTTGCACCTTAGTCACAAAGATCACACTGACATTTTGACATTCACTATAGAATCTGACACTAAATTACCTACAGTGAATTTGGAAATTGATGCAGACAAACTTTGATACACAATATTTTTGAAGTGTAGGACTACAGTATGTTAAGGACTACACAGTATTATGTATGTTCATGCTATCCTCGATGAAATTTGTCTTAGTACAAATACTAATTAGCACCTAGCAAAAAGAAATGATATGAGACTGAGGAGTTGTTGGGGTTTTTTCTCTTTTTGTTCGGGGGGGGAAAGAGGGGAGAACATTTTGTCCTTTTATTTCCTCTTTAGCATTTTGATTTTTTTGGCTGATATTGTATTAGAATAAATGTTTCCAACGTGCGCCTTTGTGGAGTGAAGATTGTTTGTTTAGGCTTTTTTGCTGTGGATGAAAAGTAAATAGGGAATCTTGCAGTCAACTAGCAGCACACACAGGCTGGTTTTATTACTATAAAAAGTAGGCCAGCTTCCTGTACTAACCTCAGAGCAGAAGCTATATAAGGCTTGTGTGTAACATGCTTTCAAGGCAAGCTTCCTCTCTGAACTAAACAGGAATAATATTTAATATTTAATGAAACTTTTTAAAAACATAGAAACCTTACACTTTATTTGTGCTTTAACTTTATTTGTTATTTCACTTGTGCAGTTCAGTGGAATAATCTCATAATCATTTTTCACTGAACTACATGAATTTATAAGTGCATGCTCAGCCTAACTGGAATTTAAGTGGGTATGCTGCCAAGACTATTATTTCCTAGTACCTTACTTAGTGAAATTTCCACCAACTACAGCTTACTTTGAACCAACTAATGCAAGGCCAGCGGCAGGCCGGCCCCCCGGTGGCCGCAAGGCCAGCGATTAGGATCATCTCAAGGGAGAAATTCAAGTGCATCATTCCAGTCCTCCATCATAACAGAAGTACATTCTCAGCAACTCAGACACCAGGGATGGTGCCGATGGCTGGCATTTCTTCAACCTAAGCTTTCAGCTTTAAATACCCTCAAATTTCCAGTCAACAGTAGCTGTGAGTATACCCTTTTAAATATAATTGATGCAGTGTTTGTCTTCCTGAAGCATCAAATAGCTCCATTGCCAATGCTTCTGGCCTTAGGTTTGTCAGTGGCTTGGAGCCGTGTGTTTGTGTAATCATGCCCCTGCCACAGCCTTTTGAGCATAGTAGTAGCTGTGATCCCTGTGCACTCAAGGCACTGTGGATTTAGGCCTGTAGACTGATGCAGTGACAAAGTTACTGGCCACTCTTCTCCACAATCTCTGAGGCTATACAGTAGTTTGGTGGGTCTATCCTATGTTATTCCTGAGCCTCAGAGTGGGTGCTCTGTGTTCAGGATCTTTCATTCCAGAACAGAGAAAGATGGGGAGCATAGAAGGGTGGGGCAACATTTGGCCCTTAGAATGAAACATAAGCTCTACTAGTATAGACTCTAACATCTTAGATACTGTTCTGAATTGAAGAAATTGTTTAACAAAAAGATTGATTCTGCAGAAACATATTGAGTTGGCACCAGAGAAGTGTTGGTATGGCATACACCCCTGAATCAGTGCTTCTTACCCCCCTGATAATCACATATGTGGTTTAGCAGACTGGCTAGGGAAGAGATGGAGCTTACAGCAGGATGAAGAAAGTAAGATATCACTCTGCTTGATGCATATTTTCTGTCTTCTCTGTTAACATTATAAACTTTGCTGTGAGGACCATGTAAAACCTCATAGGAAGACTGCACTAACACCATGGAATCTGCTCCTGGTTAAGGTCTTTGAGCTTTACTGTAATAGAAATAGGTTTCAAGATTAGATTTTTATTGGTAAATGTCAATTTCGCTATATGCATACTAACAAAATATTTCCATTGAGAATCAAAAGTTACACATGGGCAAAGAGGGGAAAATGCTTCTTGATAAATTACTTGAGTTTAAGGATGTTTACTTTGTATATTTTGACACGGGATGTTGACTTTTTTAATCTCAGTGTCTACTGTCATCTATTTTTATTTTTTTTTTTAAGCCATGACTAGCTCTACTAGGCTCTGGCATCTCTGAATTCATACCTCCTAATCTGTTGGACTCTCAGTGCAGCATGGGATACACAATCCCAAAACTAGAACTGACAAAAGCAGCAAAGCAGAGCCTAAAACAGGGATCAGCAGCCTTTCAGAAGTGGTGTGTCGAGTCTTCATTTATTCACTCTAAGGTGAGATTTCGCGTGCCAGTAATACATCTGAATGTTTTTAGAAGGTCTCTTTCTGTAAGTCTATAATGTATAACTTAAACTATTATTGTATGTAAAGTCAGGACTCGGGCAGTGTGAGTGCCACTGAAAATCAGCTCATGTGCCGCCTTTGGCACAAGTGCCATAGGTTGCCTACCCCTGGGCTAAAACAAATAAAATAGAAGCAGGGCCAGCTCCAGGGGTTTTGCTGCCCTAAGCAGAGAGAGGGGGAAAAAAAAGCCGCGATTGTGATCTGCGGCAATTCAGCAGGAGGTCCTTCACTCTGAGCGGGAGTGAGGGACTTTCTGCCGAATTGCTGCCGAATACTTGAAAGTGCCGCCCTGCTCTGGAGTTGCCGCCCCAAGCACCTGCTTGATAAGCTGGTGCCTGGAGCTGGCCCTGAATAGAAGGAACATCAAAAACATGATCTGACAGCAGCTGTCTTTGTGGATGTTGATACCTCGGACAATCTAATATCTAGAGAAGATTTGACAGAGTCTGAATCAAATTCTATTGGTACCATCATGGTAATGCACCAACTTTTGGGATAGGAGACTTGATTCTGCCCTATTGACTGTAAAGGAAGTTTTGCCAGTAACTTAATGGTGCAGGATCAGGCAGAAAGATAGCCTTCTATGAGCTGCAGCCCATATAAAAAAAAATACTCCTGGAAGTCAAGATGCACTTAAAAGACCTGAACCTGCTGACACAGACCAGGTCATGGGAGATAAATCTCTTGCAGGGAGTGGGTGAAGGAGGAATCCTTTATTGATATGGGTACCGTAGCATAACTCTGCTTCCCTGCCAAAGGACAAATCTGAAAGGATGTTAAGGAATTCTATTTTCTGGGACACAACACTATTACAAAACATTCAAATGTCAAACTACTGGAAGGCTATGCAAAAGACAATGAATGCGAACGCCTGCAATGGACTCTAAGTCACCTCCCTGGAAGACCACGGGAAGCAAGTATTTGACGAAATCATCATTTATTTCAATCTCAGACACCAAGCTACTCACTTTCTTGTGGGGTTGCTTGTTTATAATTTCTGCTCAATATATTATCCTACTATAATCTAGTTGTCAGGAATGACTTTTTTTTTTTAAAAAAAAACTTATTCTAGTGCAATGGTAGGGAACCTATGGCACATGTACTGAAGGCTGCACACGAGCTAATTTTCAGTGGCACTCACACTGTCTGGGTCTTGGCCACCGGTCCAGAGGGCTCTGCATTTTAATTTTAAAGAAAGCTTCTTAAACATGTTTAAAACCTTACTTACTTTACTTGCAACAATAGTTTAGTTCTATATTATAGACTTCTAGAAAGAGACCTTCTAAAAATGTTAATGTATTACTGGCACGTGAAACCTTAAATTAGAGTGAATAAATGAAGACTTGGCACAGCACTTCTGAAAGGTTGCTGACTCCTGTTCTAGTGCATAATCAGTCATATCCTGATTGACTAAATTAAGATTTTTTTTTTCACTCCCTGTTAGTACAGCAGAGCCCGCACAGCTACAAAAGAACGAGCAGAACTCTTCTGATTCCTTAGTTATCAAGTGCTAAATTCTAGTTGCCTAACTTTGAAGTAGATAGGAACCAAGGAGCCTGGCTTGCTGAAATGGAACTCTTGCCCTATTTTTGTCAAGTTTTTTTTAATGTGGTCTTCTTAACTGTATCTAAAAACAGAGTGCGTCAAAGCCCCAGTCCATATGGAAGGATCCATTTATTTCTTAGGTATTAATACTTCAGTAGCCTGAACTAATTAAATCTCTAACATACAGTTAAAGTTCTTAATCACTCTACAGCTCCGTAGCTGATTAGTACGGAATTGATTTGTTTAACCTTGTCACAGTTCTAAATTATTTGTGCTACAGTCTCTTGTGTGCACTAATGTACTAATCAAATTCTCATACAGGGAGACCCAGGCTCTGCTGCAAAGATTTGAGTAACTGCACATGAAAACTCAGTGATTAAATATGCCAATAGCAATTTGCACCTGCAGTTACCCAATGTGCATTTGTTCATAATTGCATCCATACCTGTAACTGTACACACAAATATCACAACTGCATGCCTGTAGTTATGTATCATACAGTTTATAATGGTTCCGAGTAGCATAAGCTTTAATGCTATAAGCACTTTTTAAATACCAATATAGCTACATCTACCCTAGGAGGGTTTTCCCAGTTTAATTATATTGGTAAGCTTTACTGCTATAAAACTATACACTATAAAGATCTGCCAGCTGCCTCATGTCATGAGCCACACACTGCCCCAGGAGGCACTATCTTGTGCACCACCACTTCTTGGTGCCTAGAGGTTAGTAACATACCTAAAGGCAAGACCTTTAGCTTTCTTTTTTCTTATTTTAGCTTACAAACCCAAACTGTATTTGAAAAACCATCCGAAAGCACATTACTGGGATTCTTCTTCTTGGCTGAGACATTGCACTCCATATGTGTCATAAACAGATGGTTAAGGGTTAATGTCTCTTTTACCTGTAAAGGGTTAAGCAGCTCAGTGAACCTGGCTGACACCTGACCAGAGGACCAATGGGGGGACAAGATACTTTCAAATCTTGACCAAAGACGGAGCACTAGGGGAGAGACGAAGAAACCAATTCAACTCTCTAGCTCAAAAATACTGGCGGCACGAGTGATAAGGATCTCATTTCATGTCTATGCTGCGCTCTGCTTGTTTGGTTGGTAGCTGATTACGATGGTCTGTCTCGCCTGATCTCTTGCCTGGGCCATGAAGCAAGCGTGAGCAGATGTGGCAAGG
This sequence comes from Chelonoidis abingdonii, assembly GCF_003597395.2. Lineage (NCBI taxonomy): Eukaryota > Metazoa > Chordata > Testudines > Testudinidae > Chelonoidis > Chelonoidis abingdonii. The sequence goes on from NC_133773.1 coordinate 43,264,200, forward strand.
AATCGCACTAAGGTCTTCCACCAATCTTCTGAAAACAGTCTCCCAGGTTTAAATGAGTAAGTACTACTAGAAAAGGTGGAGTTAGTCTGTATGTTTTTGTTCTTAACTTTGGTGAAGTGTATTTATGTGTGAAGATTTTTTATATTCTGCTGTTTGCTACTATGAGCTTTGAATCTCAGTAGCTAGGAGGGAGGAGTCCCTACTAGGACTATATTGGAATCTGTAAAAAAAGAAAAAAAACCCCACCTCTCGTAAACAAATTTTTCCCCATCCTGATTTTAACAAAGATAATGTTTACTTTCTTCTTTCTTTAATTAAAATCTTTCTTTTTTTTAAGAACCTGATTGATTTTTTTCAACCGCCTTGTTTTAAGGACCCAGAGGGAATTGAGGGTCTGAAACTAACCAGGGATTGGTTGGGGGGGGGGGGAAAGAGGAGCGGAAGGTTAATTCCCTCTGTTTATAGATCCAAGAGGTATTGGATCAGTGTAGCCTCTCAGGGTACCCGGGTAGGGGAAAAGTCTGGGATTGGGTAAAGTAGGGGTGGAGAGTGATTTATCTCCCTGGTTTTTAAGACCCAAGGGTTTGGGTCTTTGGGTTCCCAAGGGAAGGTTTTGGGGGGAACAGATAAGTGTAACCAAACACTAATATTCTTAGCATGGTGGTGGTGGCAGCGCTATCAGATCTAAACTAGGAATTAAGCTTAGAAGTATCCATGCAGGTCCCCACTTTTGGATGCTAAAGTTCAAACTGGGGGAAAAATACCTTGACAACATGTTTTATGGAAATATGCTAATGTGTGAATATAATATAACTGGAACATGCTTCATGCAAATGTCTCTTGTAAGGTATCATTATAAAGCATATGGTCTACTGAGTGTGTTCATCTTATTTGTTTGCATGTATTTCTATGTCTGGAGTTAGGACAATAAGATATACACTTGTATTATTGATGTAAACATGTTAAGTGGAAGTTATTAAGGGTACTTCAGAATCAGTGAATGGATTTTTGTCTGCAAGCCTTCCTAATTACCTGTCTTCCAGCTACTGAGTAATGAAGGAGGTCTTACAGTGACATGTGATCAAGTCACCTGAACTGGAATCAATCTTAAACCTCCTGCTTTTCCATTTAGAAGGATGGACGGGGACCCAAAGAGACAATATTCCTGCCTTGTGACAAAGATATACAAGGGAGTGGAACAAAACAAAGGGGCTGCCAGTCATGAGAGAGCCCCTAGTTACTGCCTGAGCTGGAACTAATAAGAACTGTGCCAGGGAAAGGGCCCAGACTAAGAAGGAGTCTAGTCTGTGAAAGAAGCTTATTGGAACATCTGAAGGTGAGATTTACCTGTATTCAGTTTCTTAAATGTATTAGGCTTAGACTTGCATGTTTTTGTTTTATTTTGCTTGGTAACTTACTCTGGTCTGTCTTATTACTTGAAACCACTTAAATCCTACTTTTTATATTTTTGTTTGTTACTTTACCCAGAGTAAGTGATTAATACTAGGGGGAGCAAACAGCTGTGCATCTCTCTATCAGTGTTATAGAGGGCAGATAATTTGAGTTTTATCCTGTATAAGCTTTATACAGAGTAAAACGGATTTATTTGGAGTTTGGATCCCATTGGGAGCTGGGTGTCTGGGTGCTGGAGATAGGTGACTTGCTGAGCAGTTTTTGGTTAGTCTGCAGCTCTAGGGGTGTGGACCAGACCTGGGTCTGTGTTGCAGCAGGCTAGTGTGTCTGGCTCAACAAGGCAGGGTTCTGGAGACCCAGGCTGGCATAGAAAACAGGCTCAGAGGTAATTCTGGCACATCATGTGACCGTCCCAAGGGGGTCTCTGTGACCAAACCAGTCACATTGGCCACCTGTTCTCAGGAACCATTTAGCTGTGACACCATTGGTGGGTGCTTGAGCCTTCAGGAGTAAGAATTACTTTGAAACACAATGGAGCTTTACTGGAACAAGTAACTGCCTCCTAAAGTGAACGCCTCTAACTTTTAAGTACCAACCAACGAAAACTAAATGGATTTTCAAATGAGTCTGGCTTTGCACATACTCTAGCTCAAGATTCTTGAAGATCTCTTACCATTTCGCAGAAGTTCCGTAAATCAGCTCCTTAGCACTTTTGCCAAAAGTCTGTCCAGCAATAGATATACATGGAACTTATGTTCCCAACTCCTTTTTAATAGGAATTACTCAAATAAATCACAGGTTCCAATAACAGATCTTTTTTAAACTGAAAACACTAGCATGCTCTTCAGCAAAGGGTACACATTCACAAGAGCCTTGCAAGCTTAAAAAAGAAATGGGCTTGTGATGAGGGAGGGGTACTACATGACACTGGAGTAAAGAGTCTGACTTCACCTTAGCTTCTTACTACCCACCCATCTCCTCATGCGAGTGCTCACTAGAAGGGCTGTAAGTGTGGCTGGAAGATAGAGGCTGGAATTTTTTTTGCTAGAACTCTAGTCCTATTGGTCATAGCACTGGCTTGAACTGCAAACTGGACTGTGTTTAACTTACAATTATGGGACATGTGCATTTTATGACATTTGCCAATGTAGTCCTAAGGCACCATTCTTCCCAGAGCTCCCTGTTAAGCAGGGAGGACAAGCCCAGTGTGAGGCCCAGACACAATCTGGGCCTCTGTATTTTGATTTCTTGTTAATACTAATCCTTGAAGAAAAGACACTACTGACTTACAGGATTTCTTACTGCTGAGAGATTTCAACAGCTTAGGGGCCCCATCTCTTGGCTCCAAATGTGCTCTGGCTTTGGGGATAATATGTTTGGGATCTCACACCAACTGTGGTGGTTCTAGTTCTTCTATGCCTAAAAACCACAACTTAAGAGCTTCTAATGTGTAGAAAAGTAGAATGAAGGGTAATGGTTCTTTCCTCTTATCCTCCTTCCTCCCACTTCCCCGGGAGATAAATTCCATGCCAGTAGATTCAGGACTTATATGTATTACAGCCTTTCAGAGAAACCTGCTTACAGCACAGTTGTCCCATTATGGCTAAGGCCTTTTCTACGTTACAAAATGAAATTGTGCTTTAAATGGCTCTTAGTACAACTACAAATGTATTCAGTGTGCAAGCCCTCAGTTGGTCCTCTAACTTTTAGTTTAATTCTCTCAGGCCATGTCTATGCTGCAAAATTATGTTGATGTGATTTGCATCAGCATACAGCCATCGCAGTTAGTAAATTGTGTGTGCACGCACTTGGCATCTTGTGTCAGCAGTATCCATCCTCATCAGGAGTTCTTGTATAGATTGTATTGTCAGTGTGGGGCATTGTGGGATGGCTCCTCAAGGCCAGTGTCAGCTGACATAAGCAATGCAGTGTCTACCCTGACACTGTCAACCTAATTGCATTTACTGTGAGTCCACACTGCTTGCAGAGGAGGTGTTACTAAGTAGCATACCAAGGCACTTACATAAGTAGGAGACAAATTTAAGGCCTGGTCTACACTACGCGTTTAAATCGATTTAAAGAGCGTTAAATCGATTTAACGCTGTACCCGTCCACACTACAACGCTCTTTATATCGCTATAAAGAGCACTTTATATCGATTTCTGTACTCCTCCCAGACAAGAGTAGTGATAAAATCGATATAAACATATCGGATTAGGGTTAGCTATCCCACAGTCCACAGCAGTCTCTGAAAAGTATTTGCATTCTTGGCTGAGCTCCCAATGTCTGTAGGTTCAAACACAGTGTCTCTGGCGTGGTTCAGGGAATAGCTCCTCAGTTTCTTCCCCCCCCACCACGTGAAAGAAAAGGGAAAGAAATCATTTCTTGACTTCTTTCAATGTCACCCTATGTGTACTGAATGCTGCTGGTAGACGCGATGCTGCAGCAGTGAAGAGCAGTATTCGCTCCTCTCCCCTCCCGGTGGTAGACGGTGCAATAGGACTGGTAATGTCCCATCAGCCCCTGAGTGCTCCAATGCTGGCCTTAGGTGAGGCTGGCGGGGGCGCCTGGGTAAAAATGGGAATGATTCCAGTTATTCCCAGTAGATGGACAGAACGGCTGGTAACCGTCTTCCTCATAGCAACTGGGGGCTGAGCTTCAATCAGCCCCCTCCCTTTCCTGTGTAAAGAAAAGATTCTGTACTGCCTGGACTGTCATAGCAGCAGCATGCTGGGCTCCTCTCCCCGCACACGCTTATTGTCCTGCCTGGACTGTCATAGCCCGGGAGGCTGCCTCCCCCTCATTTTATCTCACTAACAAGTCTCTGTTTCTTATTCCTGCATTCTTTATAACTTCATGACACAAATGGGGGGGGGGGGACACTGCCACGGTAGCCCAGGAAGGTTGGGGGAGGAGGGAAGCAATGGGTGGGGTTGTTGCAGGGGCACCCCCTGTGAATACTGACACGGAGCAGCTGTGCTCTGATACACTGGTCCTCTAGTACACTTGCCCCTATTCTAGGCAGGACTGACTCTATTTTTAGAAACCATAAAGGAGGGATTGACTCGGGGAGTCATTCCCAATTTTGCTTTTTGCGCCCCGGCCGATCTCAGCCAGGGGCACTCATGATAGCAGTGGACAGTACAGGGGGAGAGATAACCGTCATCTCATTGCCAGTTTACTCCGGCAGTAGACAGTACAGAACGACTGGTAACCATCTCTGCTATCATGCAAAAGCAAATGAATGCTGCTGTGTAGCGCTGGAGTATCGCCTCTGTCGCGGGCATCCAGTACACATACGGTGCCGGAAAAAAAAAAAAAAGCTGAACGGGCTCCATGGTTGCCGTGCTATGGCGTCTGCCAGGGCAATCCAGGGAAAAACGGGCGCGAAAGGATTGTCAGCTGTTGTTTTCCGGAAGGAAGGAATGACTGACAACATTTACCCAGAACCACCCGCGACAATGATTCAAACCAGAATTCCAAGGGCGGGGAGACTGCGGGAACTATGGGATAGCTACGGAATAGCTACCCACAATGCAACGCTTCAGAAATCGACGCTAGCCTCGGACCATGGAGGCACAACGCCGAATTACTGTGCCTAATGTGGCCACATGAAATCGAATTTATAATATCAGTTTTATGAAACCGATTTTAGCTAATTCGATATTATCGCATAGTGTAGACGTGGCCTTAGTGAGAACGTTTCCACGGGTAGGTCAACGCAAGGCAGCCTACATACACCTCACCATATAGTGTAGAGCAGGCCTCAGAGACAATGGTTAAGGATCCTACTCATTGCAGTTGGATTACAAGGGGAATGACTCATTTATTCAAGTACGAAAACAATAGACAATGCACATTATATATCCAGTTCTTGTTTTCACTGGAAGAAAATCTAAATCACAAACTGATTAATTTAACAGACATTGAAGAGTGACTTAAACTTAGTGGGTTTTTTTTTCCCAGGGTTCATTTGCACTTGTCTAATTCTGATTAAGTAAATTACTGGGCACAACATCAAAGGCTAAAAGAAGGTCAGCCAAAATATGGCTGCTAATGTAACAGTAAGTGAACAGTCTCTTCCAAGAAGAGTCACTTTAATTGTGTTCACTTATCTAATACAGAAATTCAGACTACTCAAAGATGTTTTACTTCATCTTCTTGGCTTATGCATTTAAGGTGTGGCTATTGTCTGGAATTGGAGAACTACTAGTATATAACTGATCGCTTAAATGAGCCTCTGTACCAGATGACTGGAGGGTAGCTAATGTAATACAATTTTTTTTTTTAATAGGACCCATGGACAATCTTAGCAATTACAGGCTTGTAAGGCTAACTATAGTAAAGAGCAGAATTATCAGAGACAGATGGACACAGTTTGTTGGGGAAGAGTCAGCATCGCTTTTGTAAAGAGAAATTGTACTTCACCAATCCATTAGAATTCTCTGAAAGGGTCAACAGCTATGTGGACAAGGTGATGCAGTGCATATCTTGTGCTTGACTTTCAGAAAGCATTTGACGAGCCTTTAGTGTAGGACATTAGCAATATAACCAGCCATAGGATGAGGAGAAAGATGCTCTCATGAATCTGTAACTGGTTGAGAGGCATCAAAGGGTAGGAATAAACAATCCAGTTTTCACCATGGAGAGAGGTTAAGTGGAGTATCTCTACTGGGAGTAGTGCTATTCAACGTTCATCAATGATCTGGAAAAGGTGCTAAACAGTGAGGTAGCAAAGTTTGCCAGTGACCATTACTCAAGATAGTTAAGTCCAGGGTTGACTTCAAAGTTACAAAGGGATGTGACAAAACTGGCTGATGGCAACAAAATGGCAGATAAAAATCAAAATAGATAAATGCAAACTAATTCATGTGGGGAAACATAATCCCAAATGCATTTTAAAAAATGGGGTTTAAATTAGCTGTACTACTCAAAGGTCTTTGGAGTAATCCTGGATAATTCTCAGAAAACATCCACTCTATGTGCAGCAGCAATCAAAACTAACACAATATTAGGAACCATTAAGAAAGGGATAGATGATGAGACAGAAAATATCATAATGCCACTATATAAAGCCATGGTACTCCCACATCTTGAATTCTGCATGCAGTTCTGGTTGTCCTTCCATATGAGGAGAAATTTAAAAAACACTGTTCAACTTGGAAAAGAGATGAATAAGGGGATGGTGACATGCTAGAGGTCTACAAAATCATAAATGGTGTGGAGACAGTAGATATGAAAGTGTTACTTACCCCCTTTAAATAGCACAATAACCAGGGGTCTGGTGGTGGTGGCTGTTATAGGCAGCAGGTTCAAAACAGACATAAGGAAATATTTCTTCACACAACGCACACTCAACTTGTGTAACATCTTGCCAGGGCATGTTGTGAAGACCAAAAATACAACTGGGTTCAAAAAAGAATTGGCTAAGTTCATAGAAGATAGGTCCATTAATGGCTATTAGCCAAGATGGTCAGGGATGCAATTCCATGCTCTGGGTGTTCCTAAACCTCTGTTAGATACTGGAACTAGATGACATGCAGCAGATGACTCGATAATTGCCCTGTTCTATTCATTCCCTTTGAAGCATCTAATATTGGCTCCCGTCAGAAAACAGGAGACTATAGTAAATATTGCCAAGTGCTCAGGTTTTGTCCTTTTTTTTTTTTTTTTTTTTTTTTTTTGTTGTTGTTGTTCCCAATCTCTTTAAAATAAGAATATGCTCTAGATCTCTGTAACCACATATTGGCTGTCAAAGGCGGCAGCATTTCATTTAGACAACTTGATTCAGACAAAAGTAATCTGTAAAATGTTTTGGTCTGAGATTTTTTCCCTTTTGCAATATTGTGCTATTAAGCAATCTGTCTGCTAATGCTAAATTTTTTGACAAGAAACAGATGTATTTAATACTTTTTATTTTGAATTATAAAATTGTTAGGAGTTAAGCACTTCCTTTAGAACAGTTTATTTTATGAAAGGTCAAATTCTGCTTGCCTCACTTACAAACTCTCGTCAGTTCTGGGAACTGAAAATGAGTAAAGCAAGCGGGATTTGGCCCAAAATATATGTTTTAAAGGGAGAGGGATGTGCATATTACATATATAAATATTACATAAATGCATATTTTGACACTTGTTTAGGATGTCCTGCATAATTAATCCGTCTCTGCTACCTAAACTAATGCAGATGTAGCAAGTGTCTCTCTCCCTTCACAAATACAGGATTAAATTACATAGGTGATAAAATATAACCATAACTATTTTGGTTCAGTGGGACTACTTAGGAGTATCTCCAATCTACTCTTTTGTTAAACATGTAGTTTTTTCAAGTTTGAATGCTGTAAGTAGGAACTGTAGCCAATGATTATAATTAGTAGGAAAGAACCTTTCTAATGTTGCAGAATGATTTTTGATCACAGCTGCAGTAATGGCTGGCTTTTGTTCTTTTACTTTCTCTGCAATGCCCATTTATTTATTGATAAAGATAGACTTGGAGTGAAATTCAGTTTCCATTGATGTTAATGGCATCTCAGTATGGCCAGGATTTCACCATCCAAGTTTCTAGTCTTTTTTTTTTTTTTTTTTAATTCTCATACTGTTCCCCAAACAAATGTGTAGAAGACAAATATGTGCAAAAACGCCCAGTTCTGCTCAGCATAACTGGCACCAGTCCATCTGATGGTTCCGTCCTGATGTCCATATAACATTATGAAAACACAAATCAATATGTATTAAAAACTTTCCAGATTATTTTTCATTCTGTGGGAGAGGTGGCTAACTCTGTCGCTTTTGTAAGTCTTTTGTAAAACTGTATAGAGTGTCACTTTCTACACTGGAAAAGAGAATTGTCAAGCACACACTATAAATGAATGCACTAAACCATCTTGAATTTCAGTTTGGGGTTTCAGTAACACAGAAAAATGTGATTTTTATTTCAGGAAAATCTTTTGGGCCTTAATTTAAACTCTAGTACTAGTTTTGTACCAGTAAATTTCTACTGAAATTAATGGAACTTTACTCATTTTATGGCACTAACACAGGATAGACTCGTGCTCAGCTTCTTCATCTGAACTACATTATGCTTGCAAAGAAAAAGCACTCAAAAGGTAGGATAAATTCAGATGGTTTTCCTGTGCAACTTTAATTTGGTCCCCTTGCGTATATACTTAGTATATGACCAAAATAATTAAACAATCTCTTCTAGAAGACACAGGTTGCATTCAGTGAGTAGGTAGTTACTCAACATTTCATCCTCACTCCAACCTTATTTAATTCTCACCATTCAAACCTCACACGGAATTTAAAAAAAATAAATTAGTTTCCTCCTGAGCAATTCTTAGCAGTCTTTAGTGGCAGAGTGCTTCACAGATATGGATGAATTGATCTTCACCACACCCTGGTGAGGTTAGGTGGTGGAATCCCCATTTTCCAGATGTGGAAACTCGAGGCATAGAGATTAAGTCCAAAATTATCAAGTGTCCACTAACAGTCAAGGGTGACTCCCAGCCAAATTTCATATCCCTTCTTTGAGGTAGGGAGGCACTAGAATTTCTCAACAAAACAGTTGTGTGGTTTTGTTACATGAGCAAAATGTATTTTCATCCTCAGAAATGGCTAACCAGTTTTGGTTGAAACTTGAAGACCGAGGTAGACCTTAGCATGGAACATCCTGGCCGCTGAGCTTATCAAAGCCATAAGCAGCTGAGAATAGGGTCTTCTGACGAAAGGTATTGGACACCCTGCACTGTAGGCTGTACTACAGTTCAGGCTGTAACATTAATGTCCACGTTAAATTGTGCCCATCTGAGCAGGCCCACAAGGGAAGGCAGAATGTGAAAGAGCCTTTTCTTTGTTGGGGTCTTGTATTGGGACCAGTTGTGCACTATCAGGAGACTAGAGGCACTGCTTTTGGTTAGGAAGCGATGACTGGGGAGGCGTGTAGAGCCAGACTTTCTACTCTCACAAGTGTACAGGTCAGGAGAGGGGCAAGCACACTGAACCCATTCAAGGAGTCCCCCTGCTGTGAAGATAATCAATGGCTCAAATTCACAATCTTGAAGGGTGAGATTTCACAATATCCATAGTAACTACATGTAAATCTGTAACACAACCTCTTCAGATTCTACTGTATGACCTTCTGATCAATGCTTGCTTTATATTAATTACTGAAGTTAATGATGCATATGACTTAAGGGAGGAGTATTAGCAAAACCTCAGTTATAAATGTCCCCAAATCCCCAACAACTTCAATTGTGATGGTATTTTTTTATTTGAACTCTATACCTTAGGCCCTTCTCTAGTGAATATCAAAGTGCGCAACCAAATGTTTGTCAGACACTGATACCTTAAAATGACACAGAAGGAAAATTGATTTGAATAAATGTGCCCTGAAAAGAGTGAAGCAAAACATTAACTCTGCAAACATTTGCCAAGTGATACTTTTTGGTGGTGCATTTCCTCTATTGGCTCGTTAAGGGCTCTGTTAGGATCCCCTGTTGTATCGTATTCCTAAACTGAGAGAATGACTGACTGTAAAATGCTCTACAGTGCAAACAGTTTCATACTGCTTGCTTTAAGAGCTCTAATATACCAAGGGATTTGTCAAACAAAAATCTCGTGTTTTTTCCTCTGCTGCCTGCATATCCAGGGCCAATGTGCAAATGTCTGCTTTTTACAGCACAAATTGTCGTAGGGAAGTGTGGTGCTGTGGATGGGGAGTCACATTATTTATGAAAAGATCTTGGACCACATTATACCACTTGACCTTGGATAGTGCTCTTATTGCTAAGAACATAGTATGTGCCATTTCATGTGCAGGATGACAGACATTTGAATGTTTGGGCACTTATTAAACTTAGGAAACAGTGGTGCACTCTCAGAGCAAACTGAAAGAATGGCAGGATGACCATAGATGTAAAGTCAGTCAGTAAACATCCTTGAAACGTGAAGCCCATTGAATTACAGGCAAAAATCCCACCTTCTGCCACATCAAGCAGGGAAGAGAAAAGAGAGGGATCCTGATCCCATGAGCGTCCTCTAGAGCAGCAACAGGTGATCGTAATATTCTTGTATTCAAGATAGTGCTATGGTGAGGAACAGCCTAAAAGGCAGTCTACTGGTATGAGAAAGGAACAGGTCACCAGCATTTCTGCAGGCATGGTGTGATTTGATCAGCAACAGGAGCTGGAAAGTTGCATGCTGTGCCCTCTTTAAAAAGAGCAGGAAGTCGTTTCCCATTCTTTCTGCTCCTGGCCTATCTCTCTTCTTGTTCTGCATCTGCAAGGTGGTGGTAAGACCCTTCAGTATTGACACACTGCTCCTTACACCAGCATGGCTCAAAAGGCAAAGACAGGATTGCGCCTTAAATTTGTGCGGTCCATCTGTAACTTCCTTCAAAATCTGAACAGCTCCAGGCTTGATGAGCAGTCTCAATTTCCCACTACAGAATAAACTGGTTACACACTTGTCCTGCAGTTACAGGGATACTTCATGTTTCTTTAGACTGTACGTGGTGGTTTTTCTGTATTTGAATTAAAACATGCTTTTTGCAGACACATGAAAGAAACAAGGATTAAAAAAAATGAATGTAGGACTTAATCCAAAACTCACTGTCAGTGGGGGTGGGGGAACTCCCACTGACTTCAATAGGCTTTATACTAGTTCCTTATCACTCCAGTATATTGTCACTTTAGAGGACGGTACAGCAACTGCAAAAGCAATGCAGTGTTTCTTTTTACAGCAATCTTAAATAAAACCTGCGATAGCCTCAGTAAAATATTTTGCAATCTACAGAACTTTGCTTCATTTTGCTTAAGATCCTTGTGGCAAGTACTGACTGTCTTCATTTTTTGTACACTACTTAACACAGTAGGGACTCTGAACACTATTACTACATAATAGAAGATCAGGGTGATATGTTCCTACTTCCTTCATCAAGAAAATAATCAAGCTGCAATGTTTATGGACTCCCCATTCTCTCCACATTTTTAGACTATTGGCTGAAATCCTGGCACCACTGAAGTTAATGGGGAAAACTATTATGTCAGTTATATCATACAATAATATAGCAAGAGAGAGTTACCTATGACCTGGCGATGTGTATTGTGATATGAAATGACAAAACAACTTTGTGCCAAACAGTCAGTCAACAAGTCAAGTGACTATCAGATACATCATTTTGCTTATGACACTAATCTTGGTGATTGGAGAAGGTTTGGGAAGCAACAGTGGGATAGTTTTTATGTGCTCAATAAGCAGTACCATGTGTACATCGGGGTTGGGGAAGATTAGCTTTATGGGAAGGAATTGAAAGGACTCTGCACTAATGGATCAATGATAACCATTTGTTATCAGGAAGTCATATCATGCTGTTATGGTCATAGTTGTAAAGTTGCTACAACATTACCTACGTTATAGAAAGGACACTTTGGTTCATTTATATATATAAAAAAAAAGGCCTATATTAAAGATGGCAGGGTGGAGCAGGGTTCATAAGGAACCAAAATAGATGGGAAGCCTGCAACCAGTTCAGAGGGCCCAAGTGTATAGAGTTTTTTCTTTAAATGCTTTTGTTTCTTTGATTAGGAAGGATAAATGTGGTTGGCTAAAAATATCAATTTTTTTTCTGGGTGTTTTGGCAAGATTGTAGCCCCAAATGGTGAAAAGTTCATGAGATCAGCTGATGAGATTTTTCCAGCTCAAATGGAGGGAGTAAAATTCCACATTCTTATTCCAGTTCTTATGAGACTTGAGCCGCATCCAAACAGACCCATTCTAGTTTTTGGATTTCACTTAAAATCAGAATGACAGAGGGTTGGATCCAGGAATTTGAATCCAAACCCCACTATGTCCCCCAAATATGAAGGGGTTTCAGGTTGAAGGCTTTGTTACCCCTTACTGATGGCACAGTGCACTTAAGTCACCATTCCTTGTAGGGGACTTTCTGTCCTGTAGGGGATTTTTCACTGAATGAGTTCCTGTAAAAGGCAATCCCTTCAGGACAGGAGAAATTTTAAGTGGCTAGGACTTTCTCTCTAACAGCACATGTCGTAATACTATCAGACTTTGTTCTTTATTCTTAAACTATGATATTGTAAAGCCTTATATAGTCTTGAATTTTGATTACTGTAACAGGGCACTGGGCTTTGGGGCACACATGAGTCCGTGTTACAGCCTGTTAATCCTTTAAAAATGTGAGCTTATAATTGTAGGTCATATGATTGTACCTAGTCATGAACCCTTCAGGAAACAACATATAAAGTTTCTTGATTTAGTCTAATAAACCCAATTTGAGGAAAGGGATGTGACTCTGAACTTTATTTGGACTGTCCCAGCTGATGAATCTTCCATTGCATTAATTGGGCAGCACATGCCCATGGGCGTTGTACTAGACTAAGTAATAAACAAATTCCTTTGAAAGTCCTCTGGAGTCACTTTTAATTGAAAATGGAGGCCATCTCAATTGCAAGTAATCCCTTGCCATTATATCAGATGTCAGTCTGACAGTCATCCGTTCGGTTATATTTTAAAACCCAGTTCAAATATTGGTCTTCGTATTTTGCAGACTCTGCATTAATCTGAAGCAACTCGTTCAGCAGTACTCTTTTCTGATGAGACAGCTAACCATTTTAAGTCTAACCATGGCTGTTCTACTCTTGTATGCTGCTTTTCACTTTTAAATCTTACAATTGACTTATTCCCATAAACAGCAAAAGGAAAATGCAGACCAGCTGCAGCAGTAAGCATTATTGCATGCTGTAACCATGCTAATAGCTGGGCAGGAAACCAGAATAGGAGGAATAGTTGAGCCAGCATGAGAGATATATGAGAGAGAATAAGAGACGTATGAATACAGTTAAAACTTTCCCAAACATCTGTTTCCCTCTGACAGAGATTTATTAGCCTCAAAGTTTAAAAATAATTAGTTGTGTTCTGGCGTTGGACTGGTTTTATTTATGTGTAATCTCCTAACAGGTCTGCCTCAAATGAAATACCTAAATCCCTACTGATACCCCAGTTGGCATTTGTCTTAAATAAGGGTTTGATCAGAGGAAAGGCCCCTGTAGACTTCAATGGGTGTTGGATCAGGCCATAGTGGCCAGCTTTTCAGAGATACTGTGCACCTGCAGCTCCTGACATTCCACACTTCTGAAAATTATGGTCCCCGCTCCTGCAAGGTGCAACATATGGGCATATCCCTGCACTTATGGGAAGCTTCATTGACTTACATGACGCTCATGCAAAGCAATCTTTTGGTATATATCCTTTTATACTGCCACTCAAGACACTAGATAAGAAAACTACATAAAACTGAGCCTAAATAGATTTTTTTCCAGAGTATTTTACCCTATTTAATTATAATTATTAGAAATGATGTATTATCCAAAGAAAACTTTATGTAAAATTTAATAGGCAAAAGCTTCCAGCACTGGATCTGGAGCTTCAGGGTAAATGACTGAACACAATGCAGAGGAAGCAAGATTGACTTGTGAAGGCAGCAAAATGATTGTAACACCAAATGACGATGTCAGTCTGCCATCCACGTAGTGGAACCTACAGTAAACACTACATGCGGAAAACTTTAGTAACAAAGTAAACAGTCAAGTATATTTTTAATTCTAGCAAATTATAGGGGAAAAAAGTCATTCCATAAGACCAATTCTGACACGCTCATTTAAAATCTGCAAGCAAAGGAATACTCTCACTAAATTTGGTAGATTGGATATGTCTGAAGTAGAATTTCTCTACCAAAAATAAAAGTAATCACCAGAGTTCAAGACATTGTGCCACATTCTACCATTGTGTAACAAAACAAAGGAGTGAAGTACTGGACTCATCTAGTTCAGATGTAGCACTCAAGACCAAAGTTTAGTTTATTAAACCCTCATTTGAAGTCATTAAGATTTTAAATAATGCTGGATGAATGACCTCTTTGATCAAACAAGTCTAAGATATGGCTTCTGGAATCCACATCTTACTTTTTTTTTTAAATGAATTTAGCCTCTTAGCTATGCAGCTAATCCTGAATATACAACTGGCTGCTAGCAAGTCTTGTCAATAGGAAAAACTGAACCCAGTTCTTTGCAGAAAAGAACCCTTAGTTAGGAGAGAGGACTGGTGATTTTCATCCATTCCTAATTTGAGTGGTACAATATGTTGAAGTAGTTTGACAGGGCTAAAAGGGATTTGCAACCCCCTAGCTAGAGGTTCTCACTGCCTTAGCTAGTGAAGAGAAGAGCTGGGAGATCAGACCTCCAGGGATTGCCTAGAAAGACTTCTCATGATCTGCTGTGGGCAGAGCCAGCAAGAGTTGGTCCTCTGGCATCTACAAGGTCCAGGAGCAGGAGGTGGCCAATAAGAGTCCAGCAGGCCACATAAAAAAAGGTGGCTGCTTCTACTGGGGGCCAGTTTTCTAAGTGAATCCAAGACTGGGACAGAAGGATCTTGCTGCTCTGTCCCCAAGTAACCTGGCCTCGTCACAGGCCTAAATTTGGCATTGGATCTCCACAAAGAACCAATGGTTATACTATGGACTCGAAGAACCAGTTGACTATTCTGAGCTCCGAATTAATTAGCTTTCTGTTAGTCCAGTCCCTTTCTGGGGTTGAGAGAGGACTGGGCCAAGGAAACAGCAGACCATTGTGAAACAGGACATGAGGGGCAGTAGAGAGGAAGAACCCCTACAATGCTGTGTCCTGCCACAAGTGATGGCACATTGGTGATGCGTGCACTGTAACAGTAAGAGGTAAAGATGACTGGGTGTGCCAACCACAATTTTTTTTAAAGTGGAAACATTTAAGTTTTTGTGGTCCTTGATAAGATGGCCCTATCACGGATATGGCCAGGTGACTTTTCAATGACTGGTTTGCAGGGTATTGCTATGGAAACAGAGTTCAGGTAGTCTGTATACCTTAACTGTGAACTTCTGTGCTTCTGAAATATTTAGGATTCTTGAAGTTAACTTAAACTCTGAACTTCCTAGCCTCTTAACAGTTGTGGTTTTTAGACTAATTGGAACACCCCACTGAAGATTTTGTTTGCCTGACATGTATTCTTGGCTTCAACTTTAAGAGAAAGTTATTTTGGTCAGAAATATTTATAAACTTCAGGCAATTCAACTTTCCTCTGCATTTCATCATCAGAGTACCTCCTTCCTTCAAATCTTTTAAAAATGGAGGGGCAGGGAAGCCACAACTGACAGAAATTGTCTGCGTACTTTATCATTCTTCAAACAAGTAACACAGACAAATACTGAGACTGTTCAGATCTAGATCCAAATGTCTCATTTGAGGCCTTTCTCAGATTTAAAATTAGAAATGGGCAGATGAGTGATGTTGCATTCCATATGTTCATGGAAATATGCTTATAAGTGTAAATATAATGAACTGGAATATGTTTTATGCAAAAGGCCCTTGTAAGGTATCATTACAAAGCTTATAATATACTGACTGTGTTCATCCTGTTTGTATGAATAAATCCTTGTATGTGAAGCTAAAAATATGAAGTATTACTCTGAAGTCCTATTGTAACTATGCAAAGTGTGGGCCATTAGTGATGGATTAGAATCTTGATGGCTCCCATTAACTAGGACAATTAGTGTTAAATGGCTCTGTTTACTTGTAAGCCTTCCTATATATGTGTGCGCCAGCAGGTGGGTAATGAAGACTCACATTATTGGATTCCATCTTAAACCTGGTGCTTTTCCATTTAGAAGGAAGGGTGGGAACCCAGAGAGAGACAAAGGATTCCCACCTTGTGCCAAAGATATAAAAGGGGGTGTAAGAGAACAAAGGGGGCTGCCAGTCATGAGAGGGCCCCTAGTTACCACCTGATCTGGAACTAATAAGAACTGTACCAGTGAAAGGATTGGGCTCAGACTAAGGAGTCTAGTCTGTGAAAGAAATTTACTGGAACATCTGGGTGAGATTTACCTGTATTCAGTTTCTTAAATGTATTAAGCTTACATGTATGTGTTCTGTTTTATTTTGCTTGATACTTACTTTGTTCTGTTATTACTTGAAACCACTTAAATCCTACTTTTTATACTTACTAGCATCACTTTTATTACTTAACCCAGAGTAAGTGATTACTACTGGGCGGAGCAAACAGCTGTGCATCTCTCTCTGTCAGTGTTATAGAGGGCAGACAATTTGAGTTTACCCTGTATAAACTTTATACAGAGTAAAACAGATTTATTTGGGGTTTGGATCCCATTGGGAGCTGGGTGTCTGGGTGCTGGAGACAGGTGACTTGCTGAGCAGTTTTGGGTTAAAGCTGCAGTTTTGAGGGTGTGGACCAGACCTGGGTCTGCGTTGCAGCAGACTAGAATGTCTGACTAACAAGGCAGGGTTCTGGAGTCCCAAGCTGACAGAGAAAATGGGCTCAGAGGTAGTTTCAGCACATCAGGTGACAGTCCCAAGGGGGTATCTGTGACCAAACCTGTCACAGAGACCGTCAATCCAGTTTTACTTGTGTGGCCTGAATCACCTCTCTCATTTTCCTGTTAGAAAGGAGGCTTGCTTGATATTAACGTTCTTCTCGTTCCAAGTCTTCCATTATGATCCTCTTGACTTTAACACTGCTAGATTTCCTAGGGAGATATATTTATTAAATATTCTTCCATACCACAACTAACTGCTCTATGCGCTCTTCCTCCTTTTCCCTAAACATATGTTTGAGCCTCTCCTTCCCCCCCAAAAAAAATCAGTTCAAAGTTTGTCATAAAAGATGTTGCTCTGATAGTCCTGAAGACTAAATCGTCTATCCACTGAACAGGGACAGCATTAATGAAGCCCTTCCCATGCTGGTTAACCAATTTACTCAGCCCTGAACTGGCCAATTGTTGACATTACCAATAAAGGAAAACTGCAAGTGCTACTTGCAGCAGAGACTCTTGTGAAGTGATTGCCTGTCTGCTAGGAACTGAACTGACACAACATACAGCTCCAGTAACATTTTGATCACTGAGTCTGGATTTGAACTAGCAACTCAGAGGTGAAAGGCTTTGAATCCCGTTTAATTTCCCCTTTGGAGTCCCCCGTAAGTTTCTTGAAACTGAATATAATTCATAATTCTTGAAGTTACATAAAATGTCTGACTTTTACAGCAGATTTGGAGGGGGGATTAAATTGTCAAACTCACAACCTACTCTCTTTGCTTCCAACAGACTATCACGGCTGTGAGTCTGAATATTGCAGATCTTGTAAGACTAGGTGGGTGAGGTAATACCTTTTTATTGGACCAGCTTTGGTTAGTGAGAGATGACTTTTGAGCTGCACAGAGCACTTTTTCAGATCTTGAAAAAGTAGAAGTGCTCTGTGTACCTCAAAAGCTCTTTTACCAAACAAAGTTGGTCCAAAAAACATACTATGTAACCTACCCTGTCTCTCTCTTAGCCTGGGACCAACATGGCTATAACACTGGAAACAATCATGGAGCACTGAGACTCTCCATGATAACTTGCTGTAGTAGCAAGTGGAATTTCATTCAGTACTTGCCTCTTCCCTCTGTCACACACTTAGTTTTCACAGAGGCCTAGACTGTGCTTCATTTTTTAAATGGATACACACTTTCCCCACAACAAACAAGGAGAACTCTGCCAGCCTCTCCCAACCCAAACATCATTGGTGCTTAGTCCTTAAGCAGGCTGCACAATTGTAGTCCCCACTGTCCTTTTCCATAATCCCTCAGGAGAGTAACCCAAGGGAGAGTTAAGGAGGAAGTGAGCCATGGTTCTCCTTTCCATTCTGGCCCAGAGTGGGACTGCTGCAAGGAGGGGAGGAAGCAGCATTCCCAGAAGCATGGTAGTAGCAGGTGCCCTCCCTTTGTCAGCTGGGGCACTGTTTCTTTGCTTTCAAATGTGTTTTTTTGTTTTTGTTCCACTTGATTGCAGCTGTTTTTGAGCTTTGCATTTATTTTATGGATGGACAATGAAGAGTCATTTCAACTCACAAAAGATGGGGTTTCAGAATTGTAAAACCATGGGTTCTATTCAAATGAAATGTTCCATACATTTTCACATGTGAATGTCAAGCATTCGGGATCTGTAACACTTCTATGAATGACTCATGATGATTTTACATTTTATTCGTGTTCTACATAACCCTCATTCCCCCCTCACCCTCCGACTTTTCCATGACGTAGCTGGCATTTAAGATAGACAGGAAGATGAACACCTAGGATAATCTTTTACATATATCTTTGCTAGTCTGGCACATTGATGCAAATTACACTATTTTAATGGTTCCCTAGTCTCACCTAGAGACCAAACCTGCTCCCATTGAAAGTAAAGGCAACTTCTTGTTGATTTAAATGCAGGCAGGATCAGGCCTCTATGGCTCATGTTCAAAACAGTGCAAATAAGATGAAAATCCTAAAGAAGAATCCCTCAGAATCCTTAGTTAGTTTAACCTCTGAGGGCTGGTTCCTGCTCTAATTACATTCAATGAGAATTTAGCTATTAGCTGCAATAATAGATTCTAGGCCTAAATTATCCTATATATCCTGCATATTATATACTAAACCCAATGGATCAATTAAAACCTTAGATAAGCTAGTGCAATTCCTTTGTTTTATTCCTTAAAACCAAGTAAGGAAGTGAGATAATTGGCTCTGTGGATATGGGGAACGGGGCGGACGTGATATATCTGTATAAAAAGCTTTGCTAAAGTACAATCTCCCATAGTATTCTTGCCAGCAAGTGAAAAAAGTATGGATTGGATGAATGGACTATAGGGTGGATAGAAAGCTGTCTTGATTGTCAGGCTTAACAGGTAATGATCAACAGCTTGATGTCTAGCTGGCAGCCGGTATCAAGTGGAGTGCACCAGGGGTCGGTCCTGGGGCCAGTTTTGTTCAACATCTTTATTAATGATTTGGATAATGGGATAGATTGCATCCTCAGCAAGTTCACGGATGAAACTAAGCTGTGGGGAGAGGTAGATATGCTGGAGAGTAGGGATAGGGTCCAGAGTGACCTAGACAAATCTGAGGATTGGGCCAAAAGAAATATGAGGTTCAACAAGGACAAGTGCAGAGTCCTGCACTTAGGACTGAAGAATCCCATTCTTCGCAACAGGTTGGGGACTGACTAGCTAAGCAGCATTTCTGCAGAAAAGGACCTGGGGATTAGTGGATGATAAACTGGATATGAGTCAGCAGTGTGCTCTTCTTGCTAAGAAGGCTAATGGCGTATTGGGCTGTATTAATAGGAGCATTGCCAACAGATCGATGGAAATGATTATTCCCCTCTATTTGGTGCTGGTGAGGCCACACCTGGAGTATTGCATCCAATTTTGGGCCACCCCACTACAGAAAGGATGTGGACAAATTGGAGAGAATCCAGTGGAAGGCAACAAAAATGATCAGGGGGCTGGGCCACATGACTTGCAAGGAGAGGCTGAGGGAACTGGACTTGTTTAGTCTGCAGAAGAGAAGAGTGTGCGGGATTTGATAGCAGCCTTCCCCTACCTGAATGGGGGTTCCAAAGAGAATGGAGCTGTTCTCAGTGGTGGTAGATGACAGAACAAGGAGCAATGGTCTCAAGTTGCAGTGAGAGAGCTCTAGGTTGGGTATTAGGAAACACTATTGCACTAGGAGGGTGGTGAAGCATTGAAATGGGCTACCTAGGGAGGTGGTGGAATCACCGTCCTTAAAGATTTTTAAGGCCTAGCTTGACAAAGCCCTGGCTGAGCTGATTTAGTTGGGGCTGGCCCTGCTTTGAGCAGGGGGTTGGACTAGATGATCTCCTGAGGTCTCTTCCAATCCTAATCATCTATGATTCTAAGTATGAATTCTAGCCAGCATATGTAATCGGCTAAGCCAACTGCCAACTCTCCAGTCTTTTCATCTCCTCAGATTTATTCCATTATTTGCCTTCCTTACATTTAAACATATGTTTGAGAGGCCATGGAAGTTTGCTTTGAATTATCCCACACATTGGTAATCCACACTTTGGTGATCCACACAGAATAATCCATACCACACTGTCATTATTAAAAAAGCAGTATTCAGACTGAATATAAAAATCAACAGTACAAAATCAAAGCATATTTTTTTAGTGCTGAACTGATGCGTGTGAGTAGTTTTAAAAAGTAGCACATTTGCTAGTTTTAACAACAAACCTGTCCAACTTTGTCATTCCCTAGCATATGGTATAACAAAACTAATATTCCATCCTGTCTTTATTTCAGCATATGGTAAAATTTTAACTTTATGCATTTGGCAACTGAAAAAGAAACATTCAGTTTAATAATAAAAAATCAAAGGCTCCCTGTACTTCCTCTACCCAGCACTTCTATTCTGCTGACCAATGTTTGGAAATAGTGTTTTATACAGCTATTAACTATGTTGACTATAATCTATTTTAAATTAACCCTTTGTAATCAGTCATTCAACAGCATTTCTAAACCAGTCTCCATTTTATTTTCCTAATGAGCATATGTACTGCAGGAGGGGGCAGAGATAGTGGGTGGGAAAGTTACCTGACAACTACTGGGCTAAAGATTATGGCCAAGACTTTCAAAAGTGACTGATGGCCTGATCCAACTCTTACTGAAATCAGTGAAAAGATTCTGTTGATTTCAAAAAGAATAGCACCAATCCCTAAGTTTCCTCAGTTCTTGCGGTGCCCAACTGAGATGCCTTACAGGGACATGACTTGCACATCATGAGAGTGCTGCATCTTCTGAAAATTGGGGCCCCTTGAATTGGCCACACAAAAATTGGAAGCATCTCACATCACTACTTACACTTAAAGTCTTTTCCGGAGGGTGGAAACCAGAGTTCAAAACATACCTGTGCCCCATAAAATCTGCAGTCTTAAATTAACAAATTCAACTAATTCAACAAAAATGGGTCTACTGTACTTAACTGAAACACATAGGAGACACATTGGTCCATGTTTGCCTTTTTTTTTTTTCTATGCCGCGAGGAGAAAGATAAATGAAGAGAGATGTTGGAGAGACATGGGCTCAAAATAAGGGAAAAGAGTATATGGTATGTAACTTCAATAATGTGAACACTAAAGAATTATCCTTGAAACTAGATGGGCTGACAATACAGAAAACAGTTCAAGTATCTGGGTCCCAGAATATGAGGAAATGGACTAAATTAGAGCTAGGATAAATAAGTGTTTGACTCAAATGGAGAGTGCTAAGTGGTATAGAATGCAACAAGAACATGCAAGTAAAATTAAAAGGGAAAATTGCTCTAAAATGGTTGTGTCCAGTCTTAATATATGGTGCTGAGTGTTGGGCAACAAAGAAGAAGCTTGAGCAAATAATCTGTTCCACAAATGCAAATGTTGACCTGGATGAGTGGTGTAACGAGGCACCAGATGAGTGTGTACATTAAAGATCTGCTCAAATCAACACCTATAAATGAAAATAATGAGGGAGTACAGGCTCAGATGAGTTGGTCATGCAAAGTGCAGTCCTAACACCCATGTGGATAAAAGTTCAACAGATCAGGACTGAAGGAAAAAGTAGTGGTGGTATGTTATAAAGTCATGTTAACATGTGGTGTGGTAGAGGATATGGCACTGGACAGAGAAGCTTGGAGGGAGAAGATTGTAGAGCTGACCCATTTGATAGGATGAATGCCAGGAAGACTGTATTAACTGTAACATTATCAACTTTTTTTATATTTTAAAACCCCTGTTAAATAGAACTTATTACTAAGGTTGGTCAAATACTCGATTTTTGACTGACTCCACCAATCTAATGAAATATTTGAATAGTATTCAATGTGCATCAGACCTGGTTTAAAACCACAAAGTATTAACTGAATAAATTATTTTAACTAATATGTGTGACTTTGTTTGTGGGGTTCTGTTTTGACTAATCCAACTGCCTAAAACCCTGGCTTTAGCCAACTTCTGCTTTCATCAGTTGCTGAGATTCCTACCAAAGTATGCCTGGGCCCAGCTTGAGGGCTCTGGCTAGTAGGCATCTAGTAAATTTGAATGTTTAGCCTTCCCTCAGTCTGTTTTGGGCTGCTGGGAGGGAGAAGGGGCACTTTTTCACTGTTCTGCCATTCAAAAACCTCCTGGGTGCTATAATGCTAAGACCCTCTGCTACTTTACACTCTCCCCAGCTTCCAAGCTGCTATTGGATGGGAGATAGTGTCTATTTGTCCCTTAGCTTGTTGGACTTCTCAAGCCATGGTTTACTGTGCGCGTGTGTGGTGTTTGCTCTCCTAACTTTGTGGTCACCAACTACTAAACATAGTTGAGGAGAATGCTAGCACAGTAATGAAAATAACACTGAATGAAAATAAGAAGAAAATCGGGAAGGAGAAAGTGATTAATTCATTAGACTAATTCTGAGTCAGGGTAAATTGCTGGATTTGTTCATGACAGAATGAGTTTGTTGAAAACTTGCTTTGGATGAAGCTTTACATGGCTCAGGAACAGCTCACTGAAAACTTGTGGGAGACCGAAAGGGTTCTTTGTTGGAAAAGCAGTGGAAGCCTGTGGGATTCCATAGAGACCCATATTTTCTTATGGTCTAGTTTCCTGCTCATGATCTTCTCTTGGTCCAATAAACTTCTCTCACTAACAGAAGTTGGTCCAGTAAAAGATATTACCTCTCCCACCTTGTCTCTAATATTTTGGGACTATGTCGCCTACACAGAGCATTTACCAAGCCCTGACAGAGAAAAGGGATGAAGTTTCCTGCATGCCACCATATGGGACGAGGGGTGTGATGGAGGTATTTGCATAGCTCCACATTGCACCTTCAACTTCACCTTACAATTGGATTCATCCCTAAGAAGATAAAGGAACTGTTGGATCACTTTCTCCTTCTTGAATTCAAATCTCAGAATTTATTGAATTCTCTTGCATCAGTCAGTATATCTGAACAGCCGTTTGCCTGAAAAGTTTAATGCAGACATAGTTGGGCTAGTGGACCATAATCTGCTAAAATTTTGACTACATCCACAGAAGGTCCTTTAGCTCCTCCCCCTCTGGCCATCTGTTGTTGTATTTGAAAGAATTGGCCCAGCAATTGACTCCCACAGACACATACTGATAGATTGAAACTACTCAAGGGATTGATTTTAATCTCTGCAACTCAAACTGTTTCCCTTTTTGTATGAAGCAACTCAGTATGACCAATTGTTTTCTTGGTTACTTAGACAGGCCCACACAGATTGTGAGTGTGACTAACTTGGATCCCTGGGTTTTCTACATCCTACACGCTGATGTCATAAGCAGAGATTAATACCAACAAGGTGAATGTCCTTATTTGTTTGCATTTTTTTTGCTGTTGGAATAAAACAGTGGAGGCAGGCGGGGGGGACGCAAACTATGTAGTAGGAGAAATTGACATTCAAATACAATGTCTAAGATAATTAGTTAAGGAAGTCTTCAATATTAACTCAGTCTTTTAAAATGATTCATAAGATGACAAGACCCATAAACTATGTCCATAAATGACTATACTATTAAATATGAAGACTTTGAGAAGACTCTTCTGAGAAACTGCAAGTGAATTACTGGTGGAAGCTGCATCTTGAAACTGTCATTAATCTCAGTCAAACTGTTCTCTGAGCTCCGAGTTAATGTGACTTTCAAAGTTGGATTTGCACATACACATTGTTGCAGGCATAACATATGCACAAAGACCCAATATGTATCTCACCTTGCAATCTGTAAACAATTACCACAAAGACATGAATTGGGTCCAATGAGTTCTTAGAGCCAGTTTTTACCACCACTTCCTCACTCTGCACAGTAAATCACTTGTTAGTTTCATTAGAACTACTCATGATGTAAGTTACAGATTACTTAATATCATAGGTAAGGACAGCAAAATGTATCCTCTAATAAGTACAGTAATTATATTGACTCTTTTCTGAGGTTCTAGCAGAAATAAACCTTTTTAAAACATCTGGAATACAGAAAAATTATGGTACTAAAAACTGACTAAACACCACCCTTTAAAAATTATACCTGTTGGGGACTTTTTAGTATTTTACTTGTGGCTTTTTTATGTGCTTTAATTGCTGCTGTTATATTTTTACCTATGTGGTGTCCTGAGTTTCTTGGTGCAAGGGATGGAGTGGTTTGTAATTAAGACTTGTTTTATTCAAAAGATGTGTTCCTATATTTCTACTTTGTCATCAGAAAACATATTCAAGTTTGGAACATTCTTCTGAAGCTACTGAGTGATAACACTTCCTATAAAATGTGGTGTTTGGGTTCTTTCTAGAACTATAAAGATCAAAGTTGCAAAGCAATCACTGCATAGCTCAGTTTCTATAAATGAGGATTGCGACTTTCAGGGGGCTTGAAGAGCAATCAGGAGATGTCACAACAGACCTAAAATCCATTGTCATCCCCAAAAAACTTTCAAGGACAACACTATTCTGCAAAGGTGGGGAAGGATTGGCGGGGGCAGGGTCCAATCATGGGCTGCTTTTATGCAGCGTCTGCTGCACTTGGCAATCTCTCCTCACCCAGCTCCTGAAAAAATTGCTATTGAACAGCTGAGTTCAGGAACCAGGATCTCAGTTGCTGCCTCTTGCCAGAAATGTGCTTCCCCTCCTGTTGGCAGACAGAATAAAAAGCAGCAGTGAGGCTCAAGTCTGCAGTGAGTCCTGCTCCCTCTTCTGCTGGCTTGGATGCAGGAGCATGCTGGGCAGGGAGGAGCCCCAGCTGTCCACCTGGCCTCTTGTGTCAGGGATGGGCTTTTGTTCCTATAAAAATCCACCCACATTTGGTTAAATTATGAACCTTTGAAAAGCTGCAGTTCACACATCTTCAGTAAAGAGTAGTTAGCACTCTGCAGCTAAAGTTTAAACCTTGTCTGCACTGAGTATGCTCTGGTTTGGGGTTGAGCGGGACCTACTTACAATTGAAGCTCTGAGCTGCTGCAGCATGGGCTGGGTGGGGCTGGGGCTCTGGAACTGAGAGCAGGGAGCCTGCACTCTGTGTGATCCCTTGCTGGAGCCCAGAAGCCTAGAGGTGGCTGCCTGATGAGAATGCAAAGAGAATAAAAACTGAAAGGAGTGGGACAGGAGTAGATGGGAACAAGGACCTGGGAAGGGAAGAGGAATAAGATTAGGAGCCCAGGCTGGAGTGGGAGAAAAGGGAGATGGATTGGCTGAGCAAGGAAAGTAGGACTGGGCTGGGCATTAGGGAAGGAAATGAAGATGGTGGGGTGGGGGAAGGAGACCGGGAGCCAGTAGGTTTTGTGGGGAGGAGGAGGGTGGATTGAAATCAGATGACACATTAGGAGAAACTGGGACTTGCTGGCCAAGGAGACTGGGAACCAGTGAGGTAGAGGCGGGAGTGAAGATAGATATAAGGAGCTATGGTATGTGGGCAGGGGGACATAACTGGGACTGGCTGAGTAGGAACCTGGAAGTGCGACCCAGGGAGGAGAGACAGATTGAACAAGAGGAGAGAGGGAACAGACTGATTGGGCAAGGCCACTGGGTGCAAGGAGCTTGTTGGGGGAGGAGAGAGGAGAAGGAAGGGACTGGGAATGGCTGGGCAAGGAGAGTGGGGATCAAGTTAGAAGGGATGGGACATACAGGGTCAAGGTTGGTGAGAAGTAGAAATCAGGCAGAGAAGTCTATCCACTACAGCATGCTCCACTCCAGAGCCTGGAATTTCCAAGATCTGAGTCTCACCATTCCTTTGCTGTCAGGAAATAGCTGTGAAAGAACCCATGGGTAAATGTCTCCCCTCCCCTGTCGTGCAAGAGCACATAGACTATAACAACCTGATATCATTTACTTCTTTGGATCACACGGTAGAAGTCTGTGCAGTGGATCTAAAAGATCCAACCCTGCAAATGATCCATGTGAGTGTCAGGATGATGTGATATGATGGAATTTCTGGCTTCTTCAGTTTCCTTTTATTAAAACCAAAAACATTGCATACAAAAATTAGGTTAAGAGCAATACAGTTGTAAAGGGAAACACTCAAAAGCTAGGAAAAGCCAGGATGAAGGTTTCCTGTGCCACCTTTAATTTGGCCTCCTTTTGTGCATATACGTTGATTTTCTTCTTTCCCCCACTCCTCTTCCCCTCCCCACCCCCTAGGTTTTCAGTCAGTGCACAGAATAGACCTGCACTGAAGAATGATAAAGGACACTATCTGCAGGACCTTTGCTTAACAGAAGTCGAAAAGTGTATAGTGAATGACGCAGGGGACTGCAGGAAGAGAAAGGATGGTCTGATGCTTAAAGCAGTTGAATGCTGCCTTGAAGAAAGGGATCCTAGTTCTGCCTCTGCTGTAGAGTTCTTATGTGGTGGTGGGCAACCACTTACGAGAACTTTTATTTAATTGTGTTTTCCTAACTTGAGACCCTACAGTCTGACTTGCAGCCATGAGTGCTCAGCACTTCTGTGCTGAAGTCAATAGGGGCTCTGCTTTGAGCATATAAGGTACTACATAATATTATGTACTCTGAAAAATCAGGTACTAGGTGTTCCAAATTGGGTGTCCAAAATTAGTGGATACTTTTGACCTTAATTTCTCTGTGCCTCAGTTCACCATCTGTAAAATGGAGATAATACCCCTTCAGCTTGCTGGGGAGTTGTGAAAATAAATTTATTTGTGAAGCATTCTGATACTACAGTGATGAGCACCATAGTAAAGCCTGTGAGGAAACTAAAATTCTGTCCTTAGAGCAGGGTTTGAGTAGTATGCGGCAAATAAGGCAGGGGGGCGCCATACTGAACAGTGAGGAGAAAACAAAATATTGAATAGCTGCCCTTTAAATAATCACCATCCATCCTATGCACAAAATGAGACGGGGTCCTCTGGGGAAAAATAGTATGATCATGTAATTAGACTGATCATAATGCATAGGCACAAGGGGGCCAAATAAAGCTCAAATCCAGGCAACAATAACACTGGCACTTTTGAATGGCTGATTTTTTTTGTGGCCTGAATGTGCTCTTAATGTTTTGTGTGTGTGTAACCAATATTGCTGGGGGCATTGTGGTTCAGGGGAGTGACCCAAAATTTAGTGCAGTCTCTCTTTCAAGAGGCATGGCATAATAAATTTCTTAACTGGCAATGCAGGTATCTGTAGCTGAGATTGGTCTCAGTGTTGACCTTACTTTTATTGTTAGTGATTATTTGGTTAATTATAGATTCACTAGTGAAAGAAAATGTGAGTTCTAAAGTCTTGTTTGGTCAGTTTCTCCTTCCCTAATTACTTTGTCTACTGTTATAGCTCTTAGTGATGGGAACTTTTACAGGCTTACCAAATTGGTAAGAGAAAGAGAAGCCAAGGTTCCCTGCTGCAAAGTGCATTTAGAGATGAGTAAATATTTATCTATAGCAATTGACTGGCATGAAAATAACAATGTACAGATTAGCTACCTTAATTTTTCAGAGACCTTTAATGAAAGGTCATGTTCTCAGTAGCTAGCTAGTCCAGGACCTGTTTAAGAGTGCAGCATTTGACAGAAATTCTTCCTATGCAAGCTGTCTTGACAGCTGTAGTAATTGATTCTTCACTCTTTAATTTTATCATAAAACACGAACTTAATAATAGTTCTCATATAATAGCACATAACCTCCACTTAGGAGGAGAACAAGGACCAGGTCCAAGCAATCATGAAGATTAAACTTTTTGCACTCTAGTAGGGTGACTATTTCAGGTCAGGTATGAGATCACTGACTGGACAGTGTTAAGGAAAATCGCACTTTGGCTGTCTACAGACTGTGTTTGGTCTGTGGACAGAAGTTGACAGTTCCATAAACTTCATAGAAAAAATATTCTCGGTTCCTTGGAAAGGAGCTTAACAAGACTTGGCCATAGCCACCTGGCTTGAACAACTGCATTTACTGTATTTATAATTTTGAGTATTGTAGGTGGTATGTGTATATGTGCTTGTATTTTTAAGCATCATAGGAATTGTCTTATAGCTAGAAGTAACTTCTTCTGTATTAGCTGTCACATGGACAGAAAAAACAGGTGTGGAGGCATAATGGGAATTATACCCCACCAACCCTAGATGCTCTATCAAAATGGGGTGGTCCTACTCTAAAATTAAAAACTAATGCAACATAAGACACTGATTTATGTGCACATTTAACAAAGTTATTTGGCTGTCCTCCCCTTATTGTGATTATCCAATTGTCTTGAGGCAGTCAGCTATGTTTGCAATAGATTAATACACCATATCCAGTGAAAAGCATTGGCATTGTGTGGCAGTGATGAAGATACTTGTACTTTGGTATTGCTGAGGTGGGAGAAGTATTTTAAGGAAATACAGTATTTTGTTGGAGGCAGTCAACATTTTTCTGATTGTCTTATTTGTTGAGTTGGGGTAGAACAGATGCTTCTTAGCTCTCATAGCCCTGGAAAGGTAACAAATATATGCTATCAGAATTCTGTTTACAAACCACGTGTCATACAGTGAGGTAGTCTTGCCACATGAGGAATATTGTGCTATGAGGATGCCTTCATTGGGGCCCAGATCTGTGGATCCACTGAAACAACTTGTGGGATCCTCCTGCAATATTTTCTGCTGGTGCAGACTCTTATGAAAAGGAGTTATTTATTGTCAGTGTCTTTTGGCTAACGCTCACTGTGCTCTTCAGACATAGTGCAGGACAAGACTTTGACTCAGAAAATATTGTAAAGTTAGTTCACTTCTACTAATCCAATAAGAGTCTTATAACTAATTCAGAGCGTCACATCTAAGATTTACCTGTCTGTTCCTCTCTCGTGTGTGTGTGCATGCAAAACTAAATGATGAAAGCTGCATGGCAAGAAAGATTCCTGCTACTTGTGAATCTGGTATACATTTTGTTTTTCCCTGATTCCCCAAAAGAGGAATGTTTGGCCTTTTATTCTTGAATACACCAGTCGGGGGAAAATATCTGAGCACCTTTCAGAACTGGACCTTATGGAGTCCTGTGCATCTCAAGCTTTACAAGCAGATAAGAACTAAATTTGAGAGGGGAGAGGAAAGTCCAGCTCAAGTTGTATTGCTTTCTGACTATTATCTAGGCAGGTTAATGTTCTGACACCTAGATTTTCAGGATACTTTCTACTGGACATAGTATAGTGAAAGTCCTTTGAGTGGTCAACAGACCAGATCCATCTTCTACTTGTATGCATCTCTTGTCCTAGCGTCTTACCATTTTTAATATAAAAAGCACCTCGGATGTATTATGCACCTGCTTCACAAGTACTAGAAATGGTCTCAAAACCAGCAAGCAATTGCATCCCCTTTGATCTGGAGGTGCAGGGTAGAGAAGAGGCTCCCTGTACTCTCTTCCATGAGCCCAAGCACAACTATGTAGAAGCAGTCACTATGTCTAGTAGAAATACCATAAGACTAAATAAAAAGTCTAGAGATAAAGAGGGTGAAGTAATAGCTTGTATTGGACCAACTTCTGTTGGTGAGAGAAGCTTTTGAGCTACACAGAGCTCAGCATATTACAGTACCTCCTCACCTTGGCTTGCTAATCATGGGATGACACAGCTGCAACAACACTACATGTAAAATCTAGTTTAACTTAATCTGGAACCAGAAATGCTAAAATGCCTGAATTATCATATGGTCATTGCCTGGTGTTTGTCACAGGGAAGATTTAGGGTTGTTAGGGAACCTTAACTGTTTGGATTTCTTTAAGTTTAATATTAAACTCTGAATTTCCTGAATTTATACTCGGTTTCAGAATAATTACTACGTCCCTGTAATATGTTTTACCCTGAACTATTAATAAGTACTCAACTTTAACTCCACTTTAACACAGATTTATCTGAATATATGTGTATAGTATTTATCTGGATATATGTATATGCCTCTCACTTTGACCACTTCATCCTGTTGCCTTGGACACTTCCAGCTTCATAGAAGCCAAGTCCACTGCTAATCCTCATAGCCACAACAACCGGCACTGCTTCTCTGCTGTTTTGCTATTTTCTTCCAGCTTCAGCCTCTTAGTCAAACTTGACACTTTTCCATCTTTGGCTTCATCAGGTTGTAAATTCCCCATTTTCAGTCACAGTAGATTGTTTTATGTCTCCAGTATCAACCATTCATGAAGACAAACCAAACAAAAACATGTGGCCACATTAGGATGATGAATGAATTCAGAAAACTTTGCTTTGGGCAGACATAGTATGTTTTCCACAAATATTCTACACAAATTAGTATTTCCTCTGATTACTGACACTTTAAATGCAGATTTATAGTTAGACTTCAGATCTGTGAGAGAATAAATATTACTCTTGATTGCATCATAACAAAGAGGAACTCATCAACAGAAAAGGCAAACAAACAAAAAAAAAGGCTAGCTTAGTGGTTTGAGTGTTGGCCTACTAAACCCAGGGTTGTGAGTTCAATCCTTGAGGGGGTTATTTAGGGATCTGGGGCAAAAAACTGTCTGTGGATAGGTCTTGCTTTGAGCAGGGGGTTGGACTAGATCTCCTGAGGTCCTTTCCAACTCTGATATTCTACAAATCATGCAGGGTGGAAGCAAATATTGTTTAATAAAATGAGAATTGTAAATATCTATTGTGAAAAATATCTGCGTGAGCATAAATCATCAAAATTGAAATCCACCTTCTAATATTAACACTTAAATACTGTTTGGGGTTTTTTTAAGCATAACTCTTCAGCATATTAAACACGGATTTAGCTGGAAAATGTCCATAAACTATATGTAGTACAGGAACCACGTAGCTAAACTCTTGTGTACTTGATGATTTACTTATTTCTTCCCTCCGCTCCCCCCCGCCCAAAATGTAAACTCTTGATAGTGGAAGAACTAACAGATCTGGAGGATGCATTTCTGTTAAGACCCAATTCTGTAAACCCATACTCATGATCTGAGAGAATTGTATATAATCTTAGAAAAGTGTGTAATCCTTTTCTAAAATGGCTAATGAAATGTGTTCATCTCATGATGTATTGGTGCTGAAAAATGGGCAGTTTGGACAAAAGCCAAACACTAGCTTGCATTGTTACTTTACCCAATTATACTTTTTTTTTTTCTCTTCCTTAAGGCTGTTGAGAACAGGAGGGTTAAAGTGGATATATTTTTGTAGGGAGCCCTTCTCTGGCTTATTTTATGATGTGTGCTTCTGTGAAAGATACTCAGTGCAGGCGAGGTTTAAAGATGAGGAAATTAAAAAAAATGTTTAAAAACACAAAGTTGTGCAGAACCGTTTTCTGGACCCTTGACTTTTTTTTGTTTGTTTTTTGGTATACCTTTTCTGTTTCCTTGAACCTCTGTTACAAAGGAGACATTCTCTTCCTGATGGCTGTGATTAGATATTTGGGAGCTGCTCCCTTCCTAGAAGCAGAGGGCCAAATTGGCTTCTAGCGTAACTCCACTGAAGTCAATTACATCAAAAGAAAATTTGGCCCAGAGTCTGTGTCTCTGTCCAAAGCAATTGCCATCTATGACAAGCTTTTGAGAGTTCTGTGGGAGACTTGAGTCCTTGAAGTGAATTCACAGAGGGCTTTTTCCCCTATCTGGCTGCACACAAGTTAACAAAGATAGAATTTCAAAGGAGCCACGGTGCAAAGTTTTTCTCTTTTGCTAACAATTCTGTTTTGGATAGGAATCTGGGAAACAGGTCATGAGACCCAGAAATGACACCCTCCTAAACAGAACCCTGTGAAGCAAGACTCCTGCAATAGACTGGTGATTTGGGGGCAGACTTCCTCCTATCACTTCCAAGACACTTTTTTTTTCTGCTTAATGGTCTGGACTGCCCACTGGTACAGTTAGTATCAAGAGCATAAAAGCTGAGGTGCTTATTTGGATGAAGTGTACTTCCCTTCAGGCACCTCTGCAACTTACTTTTGAGGGGGTTTTATGTATTTAAAAAGAAAAATGTGGTAGCCAAGGTTTCCCCTGAGTAGCATGCTGCAAATCTGCAGCTTCCTGGGAAATGTGAGGCTCAGCAGGCTTTGGCTATATTGTGCTGGATTAAACAGGGATTTAGCTGGATAATTTCCATGAACTATATAGGAACCACATAGCTAAACGCCTGTGTACTTGAGGGATTACGGGGGGAGGGGAAGAGAAATGAGTAAACTCTTGATAGTGGAAGAACTAACAGATCTGGAGGATGAGTATTTGTATTAAGTCCCTTAAAATCAATTCCCCTGAAAGGGGGTTGGAGGAGAATCCTATAATGTTAAGATTGTAATCATTACCTACTGAAAAGACTGGGAAATTATTTTAGACCGGAGTTCTGCGTTTTTGACTAAAGTCAAACACTGAAGAAACACAGTTCATGAAATTTAATTAATCTTTGTGAAATATATTTCAGAAATCACTTCTTAAAACCCCTCAGAGGTTTTGTATAACTACAGCCACGGTAGTATTGGCTTATATTTCCTCACAATACAAATATGTTTGGGATATAATAGAGAAGTTCCATAGAAATTAAAGTGATATATATACTGAACTTTGACAACTTGGGACTATCTACTTCATTTAGACATAAACAAGTTATTCACCATCCTAAGTCACATGATCTCTAAGATGCATTGAATTATCTGTACATATAACGTGCCATTGTTGTATTTATGACCTACAATTATGGGAACTGTGCCATAAAGGAACAGATTCTCCTCTCTGAGGAGTAAACTAAGAGCTTTGTCTGCTTACAAAACAATATAGGATACAAACCAAGTGGCAAGTTGTCATAATAAATGGAATAGGTAATATATGACTATATATTTGAATATATCTTTGAAGTACCAATGAAAGAGATTTGTGTGCTCTGGCACAGAACATGCTCTAGGCCAGGGGTGGGCAACCTATGGCATGCGTGCCAATTTTCAGTGGCACTCACACTGCCCAGGTCTTGGCCACCAGTCTGAGGGGCTCTGCATTTTAATTTAATTTTAAATTAAGCTTCTCAAACATTTTAAAAATCTTATTTACTTTACATACACCAATAGTTTAGTTCTATATTATAGACTTAGAGAAAGAGACCTTCTAAAAACATTAAAACGTATTACTGGCACACGAAACCTTAAATTAGAGTGAACAAATGAAGACTTGGCACACCACTTCTGAAAGGTTGCTGACCCCTGGTATAGGAGATGAGCAGTGGAACAAACTTTCAGTGATTAGATTCTGGATTTACTTTCCTATATTTAGGAAATGCCCTAAAACTTCATCTTTTGAAAAAGCCTTTGAGTTATAGCAAGAATGACACTCACAACCTTGAAACTCTCCCCTACCCAAATACTCTCTGCAAAAGTTTTTTTTTTAAACCTAACAAACAAAACGCACTAGAATATTAACCCCCAAAAAGGAAGACATGGAGGCTCCATGTTGACCACTGAAGACTCTGTTGCTCTATGTTTGGATTTGTTAGCGTGGTGGTGTATGGTAATATAAAACCCTACAGAGCCCTCCAAGAATAAATCAGAATGACATGGCTTCATGGAGAATGAGAAATTAGTGTCAGAGAGAATTGTGGGAAATCTGCATAGAGGTGGTAGTTGTGAACTATGGACCAAATGAAAGCACCTAGTCAACAGCCTTCCCTTTTCACTGTACAATATCAACACAACTATTAGTAACTTTGAGGATGGGAGAGAGAATGTGAAACTGCCAGGAAACACAGATGGGGTGGTCAGCATTACGGTAGGATGAGAAAGGGAATGATATTGAAACTAGCAGAGATATATAAGTGCGATTGAAGAAGGGATCACCAGGAAAAGTTGCTAGTGATTTGGATTAGAACAAGTTTGGTAAAATGAAATGCATGTGTGTGTTGTTTTTTTTTTTGTTTGTTTGTTTTTTAAACCACCTGGATGTGGGAGTTTGAGGGAAAGGAAATTCCTTAAACAGGAGTTCATATCCAAAAGATGGAAATGTTGGTGTTTGTCTTCATTATGGAATGTTACCATGTTTGAAAGATGAGGTAGATGAAGCACTC
Source organism: Chelonoidis abingdonii (assembly GCF_003597395.2). Taxonomy (NCBI): domain Eukaryota; kingdom Metazoa; phylum Chordata; order Testudines; family Testudinidae; genus Chelonoidis; species Chelonoidis abingdonii. The sequence continues at coordinate 43,298,506 of NC_133773.1, forward strand.
CCTCTTATTGGACCATTTCTGTTGGTGGAAGAGACAAGCTTTTGAGCTGCACAGAGCTCTTCAGGTCTGGGGGAGGTAACCAGAGTGTCTGAACTAATACAGCTTGAAACAGATGAAGCATAAAGGTCTCTCGCATTTTGTAGACCATTTAAAATGAAGTGGGTCATTAAGGGTTAGTGGGTAGTAGGTTGTGTTACAAGTTACATAAAACTAGTGTTTGTGTTTAGTCTATGTTTTTTAGTGTCTAGCAGAGTTAGGAATTTAAATTCCCAATTTTGTCTTTTGAGGTGGTGTTGTGAACGTTGCTTTTAGAGGACAAGGACTTGAGGTCCGATATGGAATGATTGCTTTATGGAAAGTGTTTGCCCAGAAGTGATGTGGTGGTTTTGTCTTCTGTTGTTTTTCTGCTAGTTCATTTGAGTGTTGCAATTGTCTGGTTTCACCCAAATAGTTGTTTTTGTGGCATCTAATGCACTGGCTGAGGTACACCACGTGTGATAGGCATGGGTAGGACCCAGGGATCTTGGAGGTGTGTTGTGGGGTGGGGAGGGGTATGGATCATCAAACAGTGGAACTGTCTGCAGGTTTTGCCGCACATCTCTGTGGAAAAAACACAACACCAAGAATCAACACAAATGCTACAGTGGGTTTCTCAAGCTGGGATCCACAGACACTTGGGGGTCCATGAGGATGCTCCAGGGGGCCCTTGAGTCATATCTGGGGCTGCCAGCCCTGCTAATCCACTCCTCCCCCTCTCTCCCTGTGCCTCCTGCATGTCCCGGAATAGCTGAGCGGTGTGTAGGAGGCACTGGGAGGGTTGGGGAGGAGCAGGGATAGGGTGTACTTGTGGGAGGGAGTGGGAAGAGGAGGGGCAGGGGTAGAGTGGGGGCAAGAAGAAGTGGGGTGGGGGCAGGTCCTGGGGTTGAGCAGGACTTTTGGGGGGTCTGCATAAAATTTTAAATCAAAAGGGGGGGTTCTTGAGTTGCAGAAGTTTTTGAGAACTGCTGTGCTACATGCTGCCCCAACTTCATCAGCCTATCAAGACTTTCTCTAACTGGAACCAAAGTATCTGTACTCTTCTGAAGTTCACAAGCCTGAACTCTTGCCCTATCACAGAACTTGAAAATGTTTGGCTTTGTAGTGATGAGCAGGAGTAGAAATAACTTAGAGCAATTCTATTAAATATATAAATACACACAAATGAAAATTGATTTAACACATGATGATTTTTTAATTTTATTACTGAATTATATTTGTTGGAACAATATGGCCTCTATATTCTATCAGTTCTTAAAGTGGTATTCTGCTTAACAGATGGAATGATACAGCCCTTAAATTACATATTGTAACATTTTTTTCTGAGGCTTTTTTTGCTGAAATGATCTACAGTGCAAGCTTGTGTGCAATTGAATGATCCAATTTAATTTTAAAAAATTCATACAAATTAACTGAACATGATCTAACTCTTATTTGATAGACTTCCGTACTAATACCTCTCAGCACCATGATGTGTATGAGTTACTAAACCTTCAGAAGCTTTTGGTTTGTCTGATTTAAATATTTTTCATAGCCTAGAAGAAAGGGTTAAATGGGCTATGCAGTAGCGAGTATATTCTTATCCACTCATTCAGGGCCTCAAAGCTTTCTGTAATATATTAAAATGCTTGTGGGTTCAATAAAAAGTACTGCATTATCTTCTGTAATCAATAGGTGCCAAAGATATATTTTTCTGACTGAATCATGAGGAGTGACTTTCCTGGCTTTGCCACAACTTCCTAGGTGACTTTGGCAAACGATTTAATCTCTCTCTGCCTCACCTTTTTCATCTTTTAATGGGGTAGAATTGTGTTTACCCATGTCACAAGTGTTTACACTTAAACTGAATGTGTTTTTACAAAGTAACGTTATGTAACCTGTCCACAATACAGCTCCATCCCTATGAAGACTGCGTCTGCGCTGTTTTTAAGGGACTGCCTTGTGTACAGTAATCGGAGTCCAATTGCACTGGGGTAGTAAATGCTGGCTTCTTGGTTCCTTGCTTCTGTTCACATCTGATCAGATAAGTCAGTGGGTAGGACTAGCTTGTATTTTTCTTTGGTTCTGTATGTCGACTTCTAGCTCTTGTAAGGCTTGCTACTCCATCTTTTTATATTGGGTTTTCAATGCTATAACAAAATACCACTATTCTGTACAATGGTGCTACCCCTTCTCAACCTGTGTTGTACAAACCGCCCTTCAGAAAATAAAATGCCAAAAGACTAGCTGGTTGCTATTGCCACTAAAAAAAAGTTCAATGCGCAACTAAATGTCTCTATCCTGGCCTAATAGCCCTTAAAGACCAAGTTGGATCTCGCACACTTTCCGCGGTGCCTGCTCCCCCTGGCTTGCTCTTTCCGCGCCCTTGTTTTTGAAACCACGCCGCCTCCGCTGCTGCTGCTGCCCAGGCTGCAGAGCGATTTGGGAAGGGTACTTTCCGCGCGCACTCCTGACGGGCTAGGAGAGAGCAGGGCGGAGGACAGGCGGCTGGCTGTGCGGCCAGGGGGGGCAGGGCCGGGCAGGGTTACGGTACGGTGGATGGGAGGGAACCACGGAGTTTCTCCAGCAGGAGCAGCAGCAGCCTCCCCTGCCCGCGGGGACCGGCCCAGAGAGGCACCGGCTAAGGGCAGGGGGAGGAGCAGCAGCGGGAGGCTGATGCGAACAAACAAGTCGCTACTAGCTGCGCTCCCCCCTGCCTGCGCCCCTCCGCAGCGGCAGAGTCCCACAGGCGGCCGGGGGCGCGGGGCGGCGCTCGCTCCCCGCAGCATCGCCGGGAGGCTGCGCTGTGCGCTGGTGCTCAGGGCCGGGCAGGGTGACGGGCTCCCGGAGCCCGGGCGTTGCGCAGCTCCAGCAGCCTCCCTTGGCAGCCGGCTGCCGCTTCCCGCGCGGAGGCGGTGAGGGGCCGGGGAGCCGGGCACTGCGCTGCCCCGTCGGAGAGGAGGGGCCGGGCCCCAGCCGGCAGGGGCTAGGCTGGGCGGCCGCGGCAGAGGGCGAAGCCGGCAGGAGGGGAGGCTGGGCGGCCGCGGCAGGCGGAGAAGCCGCAGGGCTGGTGGCGGCCGCGCCGGGGGCCGGGGCACCAGGGGGGCTCCCCGGCCCGGGGCTCCGCAGCGGGGCGGATGGCTGCGGGCAGCATCACCACCCTGCCCGCGCTGCCCGACGACGGGGGCAGCGGCACCTTCCCCCCGGGCCACTTCAAGGACCCCAAGCGGCTGTACTGCAAAAACGGGGGCTTCTTCCTGAGGATCAACCCGGACGGCAGAGTGGACGGAGTCCGGGAGAAGAGCGACCCGCACAGTGAGTACCAGCCTCTTCCCCACCCTCTGCACCCCTGCCCGGTCCCGGGGCACCGCCTGGCTGCTCCCAGGGGCTACCGGCTGTGCCCTCCCACCCATACACCGTTCATGGCACCTGCCCACTCCCAGTGATGCCCTCCCGACACTCCCTCCTCAAACCTGCGTAGCCCAAACTCATTGAAAACAATGGCAAACCCCTATTTCACCCTAGGTCTCAAATCTATTCCTGTTACCTCCCGATCATCTGGATCTGGGGGGTGTGTGTGTGAATATGAAGACCTGAGTTCACTCCTACTTTGGTCACAGACCTGCTGTGTGACCTTGGGTAAATCACTTCACCTCTGGGCTTCTTCACATTAGAGACTCTTACTGTGTTTGAACAGGACTGGGAACATTTGAGTCAATGACGCTGTCATGACCATGACTTTGCAGTCAATGTAGACTAGCTTAATTCACGAATGTGGTGGTTTAACCATAGCTAGCTGACAGGGCATCTCATCCTGGGCTACACCAACTGCAAACTGTAGTCAGTATTTTGTCTAACTTTAGTAATCCTAATCCTCCTATTCAAGCACAATAAGATGTTCTTGCATATACACGTTCTCTGCCTGTCTTTCCCCATCTCTAAAATGGATAACATGACACTTGCCTACTTCAAGTGTTAAGTTTAAAGCTAGTAACATGAAATACTTAAAGTATTTATTATCTGTACTCATCAGTCAGCTTTATTATTAATGGACAATGTAGAGTTATGGTTCTGTTAAGGCAAGCAAGCTCACATCTTAAACAAGAAGGAAAAGAGTGTGGCACATGTTTGTAAAAGTTTTCATTTTCATGTATAATCAGCTTGGATCAAAGGACAGTAAAAACAAGCGTAAAATACTTTGAATATTATAAAACTTGAACTATATCCCAGACAGCATTCTTGTGGAAGTGGTAATACCTCTTCCAGTGCCCTCCCGCTCAAGGCAGGAATGGGGGCCAATTCACTTCCTTTATTTTGAAAGGGGGTCACAGTACATACATAGAATGGTCTAATCCTCAGTTAGCAAGAATAGGCAATCACACACCTTGCACTGCAACATGGAATTGTATGTGTGGATCCTTATTACTAATGTAGCCTTTTGCCTGTTTATACCAAAAAGCCACAAGACTTTTCAAAGTATTGAATAGTCTGTGTATAGTACTTGCCAATCCAGTGACAATACATTAACCTGTCTCTCAACTGAAGAGTTGCTGGTGAATTATTTCCTTCAAATCAGTTATGCATGGCAGAATTACTATGCAGTCTTAGTCTCCTGTCATAGGGTAACAGCCATACCACGCTTCCTGATTAGTATACTGCTAGATTTGTACTATGCACGTTATGAACCTTGACTAGACAAGGAACTGCTCTGAGACCATTGGCACCAACTGCAGACAAAATAAGATCCTACTCAAACAGGCTCTTTCCACAAAGAGGTAGTTGTGGCATAAAATTGACTAGGGATATTGCCCTATTTTTTCATCTGCTCCTGGCCTGATTCTGAAATGCAAGTGGTGTAGAAGGGAGACAGAAGATGAGGAGAAAAACAAAACGCAAATGAGGAGACAGATACAGAAAGAGAAGACCTACAAACAGAAAAAGGAGGGTAGGGCAGAGAGCGACAATGATTCTTACACTGGTGTCCTACATCTTTTCCAATGAGAATTTGTAGACCTCGAAGGCTTACACTTCAAGTATTCATATTTGAATTTAGCTTGCTAACCTACACACAATATACCTGGAAACCCTTTTAATATTTTCTTCCAATTTTGGTTTCTGAATTCTGGAAGATATTTGCCAATACCTCCTTTTAAATTCCTGGAGAACACTGCAGGAGCTTGGCAGCTGACCTGGGCATACTGGGAGTGGGTTGGAGACAGCCAATAGCAGTATTACTGTGTGGTGTGCCTTGTACATTCACTTTTTTTCCTGTAGATTTCTAGGATGCCCCTTGAAAAAGGAAAATATAATACAAATATGTGTGGAGTAGTGTAAAATATGATACAAATACCATAAACCTTGGCACATGGAATGCCTAAAGTAAGGTATTAAATTTATATATAGATAAGGGGCCTGTGTGTGGTTTTTTTTTGTTTGTTGTTTTTTTTTCCCCAGACATGTCAGTCACTGACCCTCTGGATGCCCTGTACTGAAAATCGGGACATTTGTTTTGGTGTCTAAATATGGACCTAGCTGCCTAACTATTTTTTTAAAGCAGCAAAGAATCCTGTGGCACCTTATAGACGAACAGATGTTTTGGAGTATGAGCTTTCGTGGGTGAATACCCACTTCATCAGATGCATGTAGTGGAAATTTCCAGGGTCAGGGGTGTGTGTGTGTGTGTGTGTATATATAAAAAAAAAAAAAAATTCCCCTATGGGTGGTATGTGTCTTCCTCAACCTTGGGTTCTCTACTAGAGGCCTGGGAGTTTGAGGGTTTTGCGCAGTATCTTAGCTGTTCCTAGCACTGCACTCTTCTGGACAGAAAGCTCTGATGTTGTTCCTGGGATCTGTTGAGCACCTCACCCAATTTAGGAGTCACAGCCCCGAGTGCTCCTACCACCACTGGGACCACTTTGGCCTTCACTTTCCACATCCTCTCTAGTTCCTCTTTCAGGCCCTGGTACTTCTCCAGCTTCTCACATTCCTTCTTCCTGATGTTGCTGTCACTTGACACTGCTAATATCTATCACCACCGCTGTCTTCTGGTCCTTGTCTATTATCACGATGTCTGGTTAATTGGCCAGTACCTGCCTGTCCGTCTGGATCTGGAAGTCCACAGAATCTTAGCCCTGCTATCTCCACACCTTCTGTGGAATTCCCATCTGGTCTGGGAGGGTCTAGCCCATACGCTGTGCAGATGTTCTGTACACAATGCCAGCCACTTGGTTGTGCCGTCAGTGTATGCTGTTCCTGCCTGCATCTTACATCCTGCCACTATGTGTTGGACTGTCTCTGAGGCCTCCTGCACAGTCTGCACGTTGGGTCCTAGTGTGGTAGACCCCTGCTTCAATGGATCTGGTGCTCAGTGCCTGTTCCTGTGCTGCTATGATCAGTGCCTCGGTGCTGTCTTTGAGTCCAGCCTTTCCGCCACTGGTAGGATTTCCCAATGTCAGCCACCTCAGCTATCTGTCGATGGTACATCCCATGCAGGGTCTTGTATTGCCATGGCACTTCTTCTGCTTGGTCTTCCCCTGTCTGCTGCTGCCTCAGGCATTCTCTCAGCAGCTCATCTTTGGGGGCCATCTTACTGATGTCTCTGGATGTTCCGGGTTTCATCCAGACAGTGGCTTTGACGCTCACCAGCCCCGCCGCCTTCCGGGCTGGTATACAGTCTCTGGGTGTTGGACTTGGGGTGGAACCTGCGTGCATTGTGAGGAGCTTCGGTTTCACCATCGGCAGCCTCCATGTCCTCCTTTGGCCAGCTCACATACTGGCAGGTATCTGATGACCGGCAGGGCGTATCTGTTGATGGGCGTGGATCTTGTTGTCCCACTGAGCTGCGCTTCAGGACCTGTCTTATCCTTTGGTGATACTTGGATATTGCTGTCTTCCTTGCCTCTCCTCATGGTTCCATGTGACTGTGGGACACCAAAGTACTTGTAGCGGTCGTATGGTCTGCTATGTGGCCCGCTGGTAGTTCCACCCCATCAGTCTTGACTACCTTCCCTCTCTTCACTACCATCCGGCCACACTTCTCCAGTCCGAATGACATCCCGATATCCTCACTGTAGATCGCGTCAGGTGGATTGCGAGTCGATGTCTCGTTCATTTTAGCATACAGCTTGATGTCATCCATGTAGAGGAGGTGGCTGATGGTAGTTCCACTCCTGAACCTGTACCCGTATCCAGTCCTTGTGATATATCTTGCTGAGGGTTTAAGCCTATGCAGAACAGCAGCGGGGACAGTGCATCACCTTGGTATATGCCACACTTGATGGCCACTTGTGCAAGCTGCCTTGAGTTGACTTCCAGTGTTGTCTTCCATAGTCCCATTGAGTTATTGAGGAAGGTCCTTAATGTCCTGTTGACTTTGTATAGCGCCAGCATTCACGATCCACGTGTGTGGATTGAGTCGTAGGTTTCCTGTAGTCAATCCAGGCTGTGCTCAGATGGTGCTGTCTAGACCTTGAGTCTTGGGCGACTGCTCTATCTATGAGCAACTGGTGTTTTGAGCTCTGGTGTTGTTCCCAATGCCCTTCTGAGCTGTGCTCATGTACTGGCCATGTGGTCCTGTAGCTTGGCAGCTATGATGCTTGATAGGACTTTCCTGTTGGGGGAGGCAGGTTATTGGCCGGTAGTTGGACGGTTGTGTCCCCTTGCAGGGTCTTTCATGATCAGCACTGTCCTTCTTGTGTTAACTAGTTTGGGTGGGAGCCGCTGCTAGCAGCTGGTTCATCTGTGCTGCTAGGCGTTCATGCACTGCTGTTAGTTTCTTTAGCCAGTAGGTGTGTCATGTCTGGTCCAGGTGCTGTCCAGCTCTTCATGTTCTTGACCGCTGCTGGATGTCTTCTACTGTGATGGTGACTGTTTTCTGTTCTGGGAGATTGCTGTGCTCTGTTCTCAGGTCCTGCAGCCACTTTGCACTGGGTGTTATGATCTTCTCTTTCTCCACATGTTCTTCCAGTACTGTTCAGTTTCTGCTGCTGGTGGCTCTGCTGTTATTGTGTTTGTTGCACTGCAGTTGGGGAGTACACCTTGGATGGTTCTTTGGAGAACAGGGCATTTACTTTTTTGGCCTCTGCTTCTCTAGTGTATCTCCTTAGCCTGGTAGCTAGTGCTGGAGCCTTTTGTTTCCAGTCTCTAGGGCTTCAGATGGAGTCAGGTCTTGTATTTTTCAGTAAGCCCGTCCTGATCCTTAATCTCTACACCCTTCTGTAGTTCCACCAGCTGACTAACTTCTCTCCGAGTCGCCTTGATCTTATCCTCCAACCTCATTTTCCAGGGTGGGTACATACTGTTGTTCTTCTTGATCGTGTAGCCAAGCATCTCCAGGATTACAGAGGCTGTATATATATATACACACCTGACCCTGGAAATTTCCACTACATGCATCTGACGAAGTGGGTATTCACTCACGAAAGCTCCTAGTCCAAAACATCTGTTCGTCTATAAGGTGCCACGGGATTCTTTGATGCTTTTACAGATCCAGGCTAACACGGCTACCTCTCTGATATTTTTTAAAATTTGACTGAAAAGTCCCATTTAAATACTTGGGATACCAGAAGAATTTGCTTTTTCTAATATTTCAGTTTTCATAAGGAAATGTATGCTTACATCATAATATAACCCTAATGACACTCATGCTTTCTGTCCTTTTAAAAATAACTTACATAGACGCCTGGAGCAGGGTACTTTTGGGAACAAATGGAAATATTGGGAAATGTCAGCATTCTTGTAGGAAAAGTCTAATTCATTCATAATGCACATCTTATCACTTCATGGATTGCTGGGAGAGTATTTTTGAAATCTAATGCAAAGTTTGGATTCGTGGCTGAAGTATGGATCTGTGAGGCAAGCACTCTCTTTCCTGGTTCTGCAACCTCTCTGCATCTTCAATTTCACCCGATTGCACTCCTATTCCTATGCTGCTGTTTGTTTTTCTTTCTCTTCTCTTCTTCCCTCTCACACTCTCACCTTTTAGCTCACCATTCTCCCTTCCCTTTCTCCTGACTCCATCTTATTGCCTTCTTCCTAATCCCAGTACTCTTTGATTGCCTCTACTCTGTTTATCAACCTCCTCCATGGTAGGCTGTGGCACCAGTGAGTAGGGTACTCTTCTATTCCAAACCATATTCAGGAAGGGCTTACAGGTATGTTTCCTTTAAAGTCTGGCCCTTCCCCCTCCCTGCTGCCACATTTCTGCTACTGCCAATAACTTGAGGGGCCTAAGCAAAGGTTGGTTTTGGTATGCTTGGAAGGTCATACTGAAACAACAAGCAATAAATAAAAGACTTGGACACCTTCCTAAGAGGCATAAGAGTGAAAATGTTATAAGGAAAAGTATATCTAAATTAAGTGATGCAGTTTTACCTTATGATGCCTGACTTTCCCTTTCTTAAACATTGGTTTTTATGAGAAATGCAGTCAAGGGAAATTGATGGAATTATTCCAGCAGAGAAATTGACCTAAATGTTCAAAGACATTGATTCAAGGAAAATTTAAAAGATTATTTTGGTACCTGTTTTTTTCAAGATTTAATTGCCTAAAGTTATATTGGATGAACACTGGTTCATTTCTGCTTTCAAAGGAAGTTCTGATTTTAGAGGGTGTGAAGACCTGTATCTGGTTAGATCTGTGTCCAAAATATAATAGTGTAAAACAGTGTCTTATTTAGTTGTCCAAGACTGAATCCCCACTCTGTCACTCCGAGTGCAGAAGTGGGGGCCTGCAACGATTTTAAAAATTAATACTTGCCACTCCAGGCTGGTATTACACTCCCAAGGTTAAACTTCTCTCTGACCATAGGTGTCAACTCTGTGGGTGCTCCAGGGGTGGAGCACCCATGGAAGAAGGTGCTAAGCACCCACCGGCAGCTCCCCGCCCTGCCCCCCCCCATTCTAGCTTACCTCTGCCTCTGCCATGAATGCTGCGCCGTGTCTTGCTTCTCCTCCTCCCTCCCAGCGCTTGCGCTTCAAAACAGCTGATTCGTGGGGCATGGAGGGAGAGGAAGGAGGGAGAACGCGGTGCACTGGGGGAAGAGGTGGGGCTGGGGTGGGGATTTGGGGAAGGGATCCAATAGGGGTAGGGACGGGGTGGAGTTAGGGTGGGGACTTTGGGGATGGGGTTGGAATGGGGGTGGGGTCGGGCAGGGAAAGAGTGGAGTCAGGGTGTGGCCAGGGGCGGGGAAGGGGACAGGGGGGCAAGGGCACCCACCGAGGGAGGAGAAAGTTGACATCTATATCTCTGACCTTGGCTTGGTAAATGCTGCCACCACCCAAATGCAAAAAAAACCCCCAAACTCCTTTGAACCCAGGAAGGAGCACTTGGGAATTCCTCCCCATGCAGTACCCTCAAGCCCTTTTACCCCCTGCCCCTCCGGGAAAGAGCTGAGAAAGAAAACAAAGGAAATTAGCTGTGGCTACCAGCTAATTAAACATGCACAAAACTCTTAGAATACCAAAAATCCAATCCTGTTCTTAAAGATAAGTTTTATTAAAAACAAAGGAAAAAATTATCTGGAACTTAGACTTTGGCTAGATTTTAAAAGAACAATTACAAAAACCAAGCACCCAAAATAACTTTCTTGGGGGTTCAGCTTAAAGGTTGCAAGCAACAAAAGCATCTGGGGTTAGCACAGAGGCAATCCACAAACCAAAATAAAAAAAATAAACCTAATTGTCTCTCTAAGTATTCCCTATCCAAATAATTTCTTCTAGGTATAAAAGATGAATTTTCATACCTGGTTCAAGCCTTATACAGCATTGCTGCTCCGTCCCTACAGCTCAGGGAACAGATACAGGGAAACTTTCTTTCCCAATTTTAAAAAGTTCCACCTTCCCATTGACTCTTTTGGTTAGGTGCCCACTCCTTTTCTTTTACCTTTGGGATTGTTAACCCTTTACAGGTAAAGCAAGAAGAGAACAGACCATGAGGGGTTTTACACCTAACTGGCTGGCTGGGTATCTATCAAAGGGAGCTACTGTCCCTCTTCCCCCACCCCCGTGTATCACAGTTGTGTGTGACTTTTCCCCTGATATGTCTTTAGCACTAAGGAGCATGTGTCCAAATTATATATCCTGTTCCCTGTGTGGGACTTGATTGTTTGTTTGTTTTTTGCATTTGTTGTGTGCTTACATGAACTCTTAAATGTATATTTAATGGAAACAAGAAATAGCAAATAAAAATCCTCTATGCTAGATGACTGAGGTCCTATTTTATAGCTATGTGAATCTTAAGACAATACATTTATCATGGTGGATATTGCCATCTCATGAATTGAGTGAAGAAATGGCAGTGTCTCTTCTGACACACCCTAGTGCAGTGGTCCCCAACCTTTTTCATCCAGCGGGCGCCAGATGAAGGACTGTGGCAGCGGTCAAGCATCCACTGAAACGTTGCCGAAATTCGGCGGCGACGCCTCTGGATGATGCTGCTTGTCGGTGGCAAGAGGCGTCATCCAGAGGCATCACGGCTGAAATGCCGCAGAATTTCGGCAGCATTTGGTGGATCCTCAACTGCCAGCTAGGATGCGGGCACATTTAGATTCCCCTGCGGGCACCATGGTGCCCACGGGCACTGCGTTGGGGACCCCTGCCCTAGTGTCTGTTTTCTGAAATGTATGTGGCAAGCCAAACAGAAGACAAAAGTCACACCCGTGGAGTTTATTTTTTACGAGAAGGTCTTTGCAACTGCGTGAGTTCTGGCTGAACAAGGCAGCACAAAGTATCTAGTCAATTTAGGAAGTGTTTTAGAACATCCTCATAGGTGTCTGCTCAGTAGTCATTTCAATACAAACAAAGTGGTTCACTTGTCCATCACTTTCAGGAGACGTCCAGTAGCACAGCTTGTTTCCTTCTCAGTCTTTCTCTCACTCAGAAATAGCCGGAGTTGATATAATTTCATAACTTCCATTCTGCTTTGCCTCAGGCCAGGAGTATAGCATGGCTTCCTGGAAGGACTACATTTTCCAGTAATCTTTCGCAATCTCCTCGAGACTTTCTAGGAACTTCTGAGACAGCTTTGTTCCTCACTGATCAGGGCGAAAGGTCTTCCAGCCTACTTTGTTCATGAACTCCTGTTGCTTTCCTCTGAAGACTTACAAGCCTATATACTCCATGACAGTTCTTTATTCTAAAAATAATTACATAATGTTAAAATATGGTTTTAAAATGTTATGATCCCAAACTGTTATCTAATGAATTAAAATATACAAATAAATAAAGCAAGAAATAATTTGAAAATAATGAATTAAAATGTTCACAACCTTTTGTAGTGTCCCGATTAAATAATCTGGAGGGTAGAAACATGATCCATTATGCTGAACCTAGGATAATCAAACAGGACCTGAAAATGAACTGAAACCCATACTGATCCTGAGCCAGACCTTTCAGGGATTCAGTAGCCAGCATCTCTCATTTGGGCACTTAAATTAATGGTTAGATTTTTTTTTCTCAAAAGCGCTCTGCACCCAGAAGCTCTTGTTTTTCTCAGTGGGATCTGTTGGATGCTGAGCACTTTTGAAAATCTGACCACTTAAATTAGGTACCTAAATGAGTTTGTGTTTTTTTTGTTTTTTTTTTTTTAAATTTAGTCCCAATTGTGGGTTCTGGACATTCCAGAAAATATGGCCCTAGACATCCAGTCACATCACTCTCTTCATGCAAGTTATTCCCTCAAAATTCAGGTTTCAGAGTGGTAGCTGTGTTAGTCTGTATCAGCAAAAAGAATGAAGAGTACTTGTGGCACATTATGCTCAGACTAACAAATTTATTTAAGCTTTTGTGGGTTAAAATCCACTTCACCGGATGCATGCAGTGGAAAATACCGTAGGAATATTATGTATATTTTCCTGTATTTTCTACTGCATGCATCTGATGAAGTGGGTTTTAACCCACGAAAGCTTATGCTCAAATAGATTTGTTAGTCTCTAAGATGCCACAAGTACTCGTTCTTTTCCCTCAAAATTATTCACTGTAAAGACCCACCCATTAAGTTACTTAAGTTCCCATTGGTCTGTTGCATAGTTTGGTTTTTAACTCCTTTCCAGTTGTTAATCCTAGCCATTCCCACTGTGTGTGGTGTTTTTTGTTATGATCAACCTAAAAATTCTTCCCAGCCCTGGGATGCAATTTGCTCTGAAGAAAGATAGCACAGCAACCCTCCTAAAGGAAAGAGAATATATATATTATGTTAAGACTTACTGTGTAATGAATATTTTCATAATTTCACCACACAATTATGTGAGGTAGTTAATGGCTAAGAACAAAGTCATCTATACTTGCTGGTATGGCGTTCGAGTAGAGATGCCACCCGAAGAATTCTCCTTTATTGGAATTCAGCTTCCCAACACAAATCTCCTTGGAACTGGCTAAGAATGAGAGAACATGTGCCATAGAACATGCTTTGCTAATCCTCCAAGCAGAGCTACTATCTACTTCAGCATACTTGCCTGCCAACTAGATGTGGCCTCTGAGGTAGGGGACCACACTCAGGATGTGGTCAGTGAGTTTCCCTAGCATTTTCTTGGATGCTGTGGGGGTGCTGCTTCTTGAGTAAGATAAGCAAAAAGTTTCCCAACACTTCCCCCAGCTCCCTGGTGCATGATTTAGCCCTTAATGTTTGAAAAAGTGCTTTGAAGATCAAAAGTGCAATATAGGTAGTCACTGTTTGTTTCTGTTATACAGAGAAAATACTCCACCTGTGCTTTAACTATTGATCTTGGCAGCTGTTTATTTAAAGTACTTTGTGAATTCATAGAGATGATCATTTCAATAAGCTTGTGGGGCAAAAGCTCCAAATGCTTACTCCTGCCAAAGCCAGCTTTCTGACCCAAAAGTAAGGGTGGATTAAATTTATGAGCAAAATTCTGGAGCTATGCTAGTGTAAAAACCATGTAAGGTCAGAATTAGGCTCTAAATCGGGGAGTAGGCAAACTTTTTGGCCTTAGGGCCACATCTGGGTATGGAAATTGTATGGTGGGCCAGGAAAGGGGTTGGGGTGCAGGAGGGCTCTGGGGTGGGGCTAGGGATGAGGCATTGGGAGTGCAAGAGGGTGCTTCGGGGTGGGACTGAGGGGTTCAGAGAGCAGGAGGGAGATCAGGGCAGGGGTTTGGGGCACGGGAGGGAGTCAGGGTGGCAGACTCCAGGTGGCACTTATCTCAAGCAGCTCCCAGAAACATGTCCCTCCCTCTGGCTCTTATGTGGAGGCGCTGCCAGGCAGCTCTGCATGCTGCCCTGTCCGCAGGTGCCATCCCTGCAGCTCCCATTGGCTTCAGTTCCCAGCCAATGGGAGCTGCGGGGGTGGTGGTTGGGGTGGAAGCAGCGTGTGGAGCCCCTTGGCAGCCCTTACACATAGGAGCCGGAGGGGGGATGTGCCGCTGCTCCCAGGAGCTGTGCAGAGTGAAGCGAGACACTGACCCTACTCCCTGGCTGGAGTGCCGGAGCAGGGCAAGCCCAAGACGCCACTTCCAGGCGGGAGCTCAGGGGCTGGATTTAAAACATCTGGAGGATCGGATGTGGGCCCCAGGCTGTAGTTTGGCCACCTCTGCTCTAAATGTTCTACTAAAAGGCACCGTATTGTCTCTATTACTTTTTTAAAATAGAAATGTTTGTTCCTGTACTTTTCACTAAGAAAAATTAAACCAAGTTACTAATGTTTGTTTGAGCAATAAATACTCATAATTCTGTATGCAAACCTCTGAGTTCCTTCTGGGGATAGAAATGTTTTCCAATAAGAAGCAGCTTACAGAAAGTGAGCTGTGTTTATTTGTTGACTATTACTAGTATTGACAGAATAGACAAGGGGTCTAACCCTTGAAATCAGTGTGAGTATTTCCATTGACTTCACCATCTTTTGGATGAGGATACTGGAATTGTTGCATCATCTTGCATTTTGGGTTAAATGCTAAATAGCAAAAGATGTAACACACTTGCCAGAATTATCAGTCTTCTCGTTCAAAAGCTGTACAAAATATGACTTATTTATCATGACCAAATTTACATCCTGAAAAATGCCCCCCAGTACCATAGTGTCTGGTGTTTTATACCATATTAATCTGAAAGACAGGATTCTCTTCATGATCAGCTATGAAAAGTAGAGGGCTAATAACTTAATTTAGATGTCAACATTTTATACATCTTACATTATGGTATCAATTTTATAAACACTTTTTTTAGTATTCTTGCAGTCCTCAGCTTTAATTCGTGCTCTCAATTTTTTTATGGTCAAATTCTTTGAGATGTGTTGTCAGTTTTCAGCGCAGGAGGTGTTGCAACCTTGAAGAAGGATCAGGCTCAAATTCTGCACAATATTCTTTCAGTTTCAGCTTTAATTTCCTTTTTCAGAATATCCTATAAAACTTTTTTAAAGTAATAACTGCCTCTTTGTACTTATTTAAATTATGTACTGTGTCAACCTGAAAACTAAGGTGAGATTTTATTTCTATTTAGGTCTAGAAATTGACAATAGGGGAAAAAATCAAAACTGGATCAATTCCTATATTATCTAACTTGTTCAAATAGCTCACCATCTGTGTCCAGAACTGTTTCTATATGAAATAATTATTTGGGTGGCAGGACATAATGCATAGAAATAATCTGCTTCAGTGCTGATGATACCAGTTCCAAGCAAAAAGCCACATTTATATAGATTGTTTCAGGGGCCAAATTTATTTCAGGTGTAATTCTTTTGTGATTGTTATAAAGTCACCCCTGGGATGAATTTGGCCTGAGATGTTTAGTTGAACTGATTCATCTTGATCACTTTCTCAAAAACTTTAAAAACCTCACTGCATTGAAATGTAAAGTTGTAAACTATTACATTTTTATCAAACTTTGTTGTGATAAAATTACCCTAATTCAACAAAAAGAAAAGGAACTGAAATTTTGTATTTTGATTATATTAAACTTTAAATATATTCCTTGGAAATGTTACTTAAGAATGACGCATTCCAAGGTGTGTTAAAATACTTTTTGAGATGGGTGTTCATATTATTTAATGGATTTATAATTCTAGACATAACTGGTGTTTTTGCTACTGATATTATGGCAGTGTCCATTTTCTACACAATAAGACTGTTTCATTCCTTATGTATAATTTAGTGGAAGTACTTTTTCAAGAAAGGGATATATTAAGAATACCTAATTTATTGTGATGTAGAGGCTACATCTGTATGTGAATTCCAAGACTCTTGCATATCCAGGGCAAATTACCCCAAAGTTAAATTGGGATTTATGGCTTGACCTTCAGCTTCAAAAAATTTAGAGGACATCACACCTGATTGTTCAAACATTCACAATTAGTAACTTTCCATTTCATTAGCAAGTGCGTATTCAAGGCTATGTATTTGAAAGTACTTCCTTGGTTCTTAAAGGCTTAGTTGTGTGCCTTGTAACATTACCTGGGTCATGTTATAAACACCTAGAAATGTACTGTAGTATCTCTTGTGTCCAGCTGATTTCTCAAAAATAAAATAAAATAAAGATATGTCCAGAGTTCTGATGCCACTTCAGAATTCATCTTGTGCAGTTTTTAAAATTTTCAGGATCAAGTCAATTTTTTACCTGAATATCTGTTGTGTACATTTAAGACTATAAATAATCATTTAAATGAGTTGCTGCCATATTGATATGGTGTCTGCAAAGGTGGGTCTGAGTTCTGCTACATAAACTATTCCTGGACACATCTTTCTAGATGACTGTTCCTATGTAAATATGTCACTCTTAAAGATGGTAGCTTGTTTGACTTTTGGGGATTGAGGGGAAGCCCCTTACTGCTATAATGGAGGAAGATATTAAGAGTACTGGTAAGAACTATACTCCAGTATTAATTTTTGCAATGGCAATAGAGTGAATCAGTGTTGTATTATACAGTACTTATGGGCATTGACCTAGTCTTATGTTTGCAGCAGATCTAACAAAATAAGGGGAACTGTTGGATGTGCTGGCTATGAAATATCCCATGGCACTTCTTGTTGTAAGAGCAGCGTTATCAACCCTATTTATTTTCCTGGTCACAATCCAATGTGAATAATTACATTCTGATGAACTAAACTTCCTGTGAAGTTTCAGGTACAGATGGTGCCCTTATCGACCATTCCTAAACTGTTGTGCAGTGCCTTTGCTCACTGTTAAAAATGCTGCTTTGCTCCGGTTCCAAGGTATCTGTCTTGGGGCACATCTACACTAGAAAGTTGTTTGTTTTTTTTAACTGGCAGAAGTTCTGCAGCTGACATAGCTCTTTCAGCTGTGTGCGTTCACATTTGGCTCCCTTTGCTGGTGCAATGTGTCCTTGCAGCATCAGGCCACATTGCTAAAGGACACCAAACACTGGGTGAACATCCCAGTGTGCCCCATGCCACAGTCTGGCATGCTACCTTGGGGGAAGTTTTCGCAGTATATTGTGGTGCTGCTGCCATGTTTAGTGGCATACCTTCGCTTGTCTCAGGGAACTATGGAAGTTTGGGGTCAAATTTCCACAAATCTTTGTTTTATCTCATAATCTATTCCCGTTTTGCCACTGACGCTATGGATATTCACCCAGAGCAGTTGTTGTTCTCTCCCCTGGAGCCCTGGGTGCTTCAGTGCTGTTTTAGCTCAAAGCCCTGCCCAACAGCAGCATGCTTTCAGCACAAGGCTTCCCCCAGCCTGGTTACTCTTGCAGGGTGGTCCAACAGCCTTTCCAGTCTTAAGTCACCCCAAAGCCATCTCCCCTGTAGTGTCCAGTCCCTCTCACTGGTTGTTACAGAAGTTATCAAGATTTCTGCCTCCAAAGAAACAGAATGTTCACTAGCCTGCAAGGTTAGTGGAGGCTTTTACCATTTAGTTTTATATACAGCACTGAGATGGATTTGTATAAGTGAAACAAGCGTATTAACAACAGAGCCTAGGTTTAAGTGATATTAAGTAGAAGGAATAGGGATAGAAATGTCTAGAAACAAAAGTGAAAAAATATGCTTCTAAGACTAAGATCTAACAAACTCTAGGGTCTCTTGTTCCAAGTGGCTTTCTCACCAGTCATTCTTCCAGGATCAACACAACGCCTGGAGCACTTGGTTTCTTTGTTGCCTCAGGTAAAGGATGTCAAAATGGCTTTTTGCCTGTTTGTTTTCTCAGTCAGTTGACCCTGTTTAAGAGTCAGGAAGATTTCAAAGGGGTGCAGTCTGCATCCTCTTTCAAGGTTAAGTGGTCATCTTCCCCAGCTTGCTTGCCTGATGATGGCTTTGTTTACAGTGCATGTAAATGTGCTTTTTCTGTTTTAGGTCACACCTGACTTAATTTACACTGGGTACACAGTCAAGTCTGTGAAACAACATTTCTTTGTCTAGGTTAGGCTGTACTTGGGCATGGCTGCTAAACATGTTTGAGGAATGTGTTTCCAGCACACATCTATAACTCTTTATACACTGCCTGTACATACAGCACACAATAGTATTAATGACCTGCAGGTTACCAGTTTGCATATGACACCTTTCAGATACTGTTGTCATAATCTGTGAGTTGGGGAAATGACTGTTTTGAGGCCTGATGAGATTTATGGCATAGGATGCCCTCTGACAGTCGGCATTGAGGTGCTCCCTGGATCACAGGTGCTATCTTGCCATCAGAAATATGGATGAGATAGATATCTACTGAGCTGACTTGACCATTGTAAGTATAGAGAAAGACATTCTCTTGTATCTGCAGAACAGAGGATGACTGAGAATGAGCAGCTGAAACACTTGCAGGTACCTGCTGACCCAGCTATACAGGGTAGAGCAGCGGTCTTGGGGACCAAATGATGAACATAGAGTGGATGGGATTGGATTGTAATGCAAACCTGGGACAACTAGCATTGGCTCCAGAATTTTTGGATGCAGAAGCCCACGTTCCTGGAGTAGTCGTACCAAACTCACCTAAACCATGCAATGCAAGAGAGACAGATGAGAGCTGCTCTGATAGTGAGGAAATGGATGGCAATCTGTCTTGAAATTTACAACCCCAAATTGCTACTGGTCAGAGGGCAGCCAGTTTGGGGTTGGAAAATCTGTTGTGGAGACTGTTGTCATCCAAGTGTGCAAAGCGATTTAATTGTGCCCTGCTCTACAGGGTGGTCACACTGGGCAATGCCCAGGAAATAGAGGGATTCGATGGGCTTTCCTAATGATGGTGGAGTGATTTTTGTTTCATTGACTCATGTAGCCTTACACCAAGACACCTGCACAGAAGTAATGACAGATTTAACTATCACCTGAACTGGTGCAGCAGGGTTGTGCTTTGGAAGACTGAAGGCCCGATGGAAATGTCTCATGATTAGGCTGGATCTCAGGAAATATTTTTAATGTTTTTGCTGCATGTTGTGTATTGCATAACATCTGTGAAGTCCGGGGTAAGGTGGATAGGTTCTCTGGTAACTTTGAGCTGCCTTATTACAGGCCAGCTACTAGTGCCACTACAGGTGCTGTGCAGTTGAGGGGAACTCTGAGCGCAGACAGTAGCAGGACAGTGTGTGTCACACTTGTTACTGTACAGATGGTAATTAACTTATCAGTTTTTTGGGGAGGAGACTATTGCTTTGGGAAATTGTCAGCTCTGTACTATAAGACAAAATTAAATCTGGGTTTTTGCAGAGTAGAACTTCAAAAGATGTGGTGTGACTGAAGTGTAAGGTGTGGTCATATAACTGCATCACTCTGGGCAGTAGATGTATTCACAGGATTTCTTTATTCTGTGGGGTTGAAAGCAAAGGATACTGTTGCTGGGAGGTTGGAGTCCCGTGGAGGAGGTTGTTTGGCCCTGGCCAGAAGGAATTGTTCTCCAGGCTGAGTGCTGGCCTTTGATTGTTCTGACCAATTAGGTGCTCCAGCATCGGGATCTTTATTTAAAAAAAGAAATGTATGATTTCTTTGTGCACCCCCTGCTCCTGCTATTCCTGAGTCTCATGGACTCCAGACTGTGTGGCCCAGCTAACCCGTTGTGCTTGAGAACCACTGGTGTAGACAAATATGAACAGTCTTCAATCACCATTACTTCATGAGCCTTTAACAGTACACAGCTTAGGGGGTGTGTGTGTGTCTTTTAAAGTCTTGTAGACATGGAGAAGTTTTTTTGGGGGGGAAGGGGCTTGCATCTCTTTAGTGATAGTGTTGCAAAGACGGCTAAACTTATTACAGATGGTCATGATCTTTGAGGATATAGTGAGGGTCTTGGAAAGCCAGAGAAAGGAGCTGCTCGAGAGCGCTGGCAGTTGACTGGGGCTGTATGCTTCTGGGTTCTTCAAAATGATCACCCAAGAAATCCTTTTAAAACAGTGGAATGGGAAGGTGTTCTCTTGTGACAGAAGAAACAAAGGCAAAGATTAAATACTAATGGCTGAAAAAATTCCTGTGAAATTGTGCCCGAATAGTGCAAAATTTTTCAAGTTAAGAATAGCGGAAGGTCCCTGTAGCCACTGGTTAGTTAATTCTATGAATGTACCTCACTTTGTTGCTCCCTCCTTCCAATGCAATGCAAGTAACTGTAGTTTTAAAGTCACTGCAAGTACTTTGTTTGTTACCATGATACTGAATTTTACTGGTTTGAAGCAAGTAATATTTCTGTTTTTCTGATTTTGGACTGTTGCCTAGTACTGCCATTTCATGCTCTTAAACTAAAGCTACTAACTCGAAACAGAATTTTTCTCCCCATCCATGGCTACTATTTTGAGAAGGGGGTGGAGGGGAAGAGGAGAACATTTCGGGAAGAAGCAAAATGGCCTGAATTACTGAGACAGTCTTAGTAAATTAAACCTGTGACATACTATACCTTGAGGAAGCATCTTGTAACCCCCATGTTACTTGTCTGTATATAACTTTGATATTGCATATAAAGCATGCTATGTGAGGTATCAGGGGAAAGGTTATGATCGGCTGAAAGTCACTGTTATAGCTAAATGTGTGTGTCTTTAGTGCATGTGAAGTTATGAGATCGTGTTGTATGGTTGTCACTAAAACATGCTGTAAGTTGGGGAATCAGCTAGATATTAGCTCCCCAGAGACAACAGCGAGGAAAGTAACCAATGCCTGGGTGGGGTGTAAAACAACCCATTAACAGCCATTGCCCATCAAGGGAGCTACAATTCAGTGACTCGCCTGCATGAGGCCACAGCAGGGGAATTGCTCAGCCTTTCCTGTGGACTCAGCAATGCCCACCAGACATGCCTGGACTTGTTCTCCAAGCACATGGGACTGAGGGTATAGACTAGATGAGTTCCAGAATGTATTCTGCACTGAATCTTGAAAGTAGCAGGACTCAAGATGGGACTGTAATTCAGAGTGTTTTACTACAAATCTGAAGGAAAAACAGTGTATTGTGCATTTTACTCTGCATTTTCGGAGTCTGACAATACGGTGCATTCAACTTTAATTAAACACTTATGAGAAAAAACTCTCAGAAAAGTGCAAGGGTGGTAGTTTACAAAGTCTTTCATCTTCAGGGCTCTGGTACATGTTCTGTCCAAGTCAGTAGTGATGGAAAGTTGTTGGCCTGATCATTTGCAGCTAGCAGTATTTCCCTGTGAGTCCATTATTTAAATGTCATTATAGGGTGGATATGCAGCTTGACTGGAGGGGAAAAATAAATGAAGAGCATTTAAGTTTCAGGGAGGGAGAGTTCTCAGTGTAAACCTTCTGCCAGGCCGAATTGATAGCAGCAAGGGCCGGGTTCAATACATAGGGGTCCCTTCCCTATAACGTAATGCAAAACCAGCTCGAGCCCCCACCCAGTGACATGGGGAAAATTTTACACACATCACTGAGTGCCTCAAAGAGGCAATACTTCCTCTCTTGCAAGCACAGGGTCTCAGTGTAGCAGAAAATGTTTAATAACATGAGATAAACAACATAGCATTAAATTGGAAAAATACCTCAGCTAGAGTACATAGACCAAACCATGAGCAAAGACCCACCCCAGGAAATTGGGCCGTGTCCTTTTCCCTGGACTCATGAGTCCAGCAACCCCCAAATCACCCCAAGACTCCAAAGTCCAATACCCCAAATGTCCCTGGAGTCCAGCAACCCAAAAGTCTCTGTTCCAGGTCAGTGCAGCCCCAGAGTTCAAGAGTTTATCTGCAGGGTTTTTCCTCCCCCCAGCCTGGGTGGAAGGGGGCACCTTACGTGGTCCGGGGCCAACTGCCCTGCCTCACTGTGGGGTTCTGCTTCCGCCAACCCCACAAACTGCTCAGCTCCACTCCATTCCGCTTTGCCAGCTGCTCTGCTCCATCAGCCGTCCCATGATCCGTTCCAGCCGGCCTCGCAAACTGCTCGGCTCCGCTCGCTAAATAGGCCACTCCAACCATCCCACAAACTGCTCCCCTCTGCCAGCTGCTCTGCTCTACCAGCCGTCCTATGATCTGCTCCAGCCGTGCCCTCAAACTGCTCAGCTCCACTTGCTTCGTGGGCACTCTTTTGCTCAGCCTTTCAGTAATGACCTCTGCAAGATTTCTCTCCTTCACTCTAAACTTGTTTATCACTTCAGTGTCAGAACTAGATTTTAGGGTCATTAGGAGAGGGGGCATATTTTTATACTGTCAAGCAACTTCTGATACCATTCTCTAGAGTTGCTTAAAGCAGATTAGAAAAATCAAATGACTGGAGATCTTGGCATTTGGGATCAGTGTTACAAGCGGAAAGGTATGGTGGCAAAGCTGCAGTCCAGAATGGTGAATCTCCTCCTTGGCAACACTACAGGAAGAAGCATTGCTATATGTACATGGCATGTGTTCATGGATTTTCATAATTCAAATATGTTATTTTTAGCATTTCTTAATGGAGGTTGTAAAATATTTTACAATCATATGCATTTACATTGCACTTCACAAGACACGGATAAGATACACTTCCTGCTTTGAAGAACTTAAAATGTAAAAAGATGCAGACAATCAAAAGATAAAAGAAGCTAATAAATTTGTTTTTTATTCATGAAGGGTTCCCTAAACACAGAAAGTGAAAACAGCTGTGTAGCAGCACAGGAGTTTAGAACAGTAGAATACCCTTTTTGATCTTCTCTGGCAGGGGTTCTCAAACTGGGGGTCGGGACCCCTCAGGGGGTCATGAGATGTCAGCCTCCACCCCAAATCCCGCTTTGCCACCTGCATTTATAAGGGTGTTGAACATATTAAAAGTGTTTTTAATTTATAAGGAGGGTGGGGGGTCACACTCAGAGGCATGCTATGTGAAAGGGGTCACCAGTACAAAAGTTTGAGAACCACAATCTACGGTATATTCTCTGTGCCATATGAAGTGCACAGTCGGCACTCAGTAATAAAGCTGACATGGTATTTTTCACTTCCAGTACTAAACTGTTGTTCGCAGCTGCATTTGGTTGCAATTGTGGGGAAGGGGCACTTCATATCACGATCTGTTTTAAAAAAAAATGCTCTTTGCTTCCTCTCTTCTGACATATTGTTCTTTGTCTTGGGTCTCAGTTCACCTTCTTTACTGTTGGTTATGTACGTTTATTTTGAAAACCACTAAGAATCCACAAAGGGGTTTGGAAAAATACATGGTAAAAATAGTGCTCAAAAGATTTGGGATATACTTAAGCATGTGCTTAAAAATTAAATACGAGTAGTCCCACTGACTTCTTAAAGAACTACTCTTGTGTAAGGCTTAGCATGTGTATGTGTGTTTGCAGAATTGGGGTCTATAAGAATAGCTCCTTGGGAGATAGCATAAGGAGAAGGCTGTGTGGGAAGGTAGGGCTCTGTATCCAAGGGTTAAAGACTGACTTGAAGCCCAAACTAGGAAAACTTTAACTGTTAGTTTGTATTACTTGTTAAAAACTAACACTTTGGTTACTGCAACTGAGTCTGCTTAATTCTGCTGAGTCATTCCACCATTTTACATCCCTAAATACTAAATTAACTGAAAAAATTAAAGAAAACACAGCCCATTATTTGCCTTCACTTTTTGAAGTGAAGTTCTTGGTCATCTTTAAGTATTTGTTTATATGCTCAAAGTGTTTATACACTAACAAATTTAATGTAATTTTTGAATTTGTTTTAAATCAACTTGTGTTGCATTGGGAAAATTCTGTTGGCAACCTGATCCTAGCTTGAGTCTAGCTTTCACACCAAAGCACAGTACTGAATAAGATATTCTTGTATTAAAATGAGTCAGATTTCCCTGTTTGGTTTTGCCCTTTAGGCTTTAAATGATACAACCAATTTACCTGTAGTGACATAGGAGACAGTCTGTTGTTAATTTGTAATACAACAGTGCGCAGAGGCCCCAAACAGCATAGGGATTTTATTGTGCTAGGCGATTTAGAAACTCATAACAAAAGATAGTCCTTGCAATGGCTTGCAATCTAAAGTTATATGCAATATCATGCAATCACTCTAAACTTGACTCAGCCGCAAATAACTTTCACAAGTAAAGCATGAAATAAGTAAGAACTTCTCTGGCACTTCAATTTAAAGCCCTTTACACACATCTGACTGCCCCTTGTGAATCTGACAGGTATCGTTGTGCCTATTTTACAAGTGAGGAGAGGGAGGTAAAGAGACTTGTTCAAAACTATGGGTAGAAATTTAGTGCATTACATTATCTTTTTAAAAATTATGTCCTGTAGAAGTGTAATTTGTTTGCCGCCTTTTTTTTTTTAAATAACAACAGGGAGCAATTGGAAATACTATATTCCATATAGTCAGTGGCTCCTAGGATGGCAGGAGATTGGGGTAGGGAAGAAATGGACATAGATGAAGGGCGTGGTGGTGAGGGAGGATGTCTTCTGGTTTCTGTACTCTTTGTTATATATTAGCTGGTTGGAATATGTAATTGCTGTGGGACAGGCTAGTTCAGTAGGCTGTTTCAAAAATCGAGTAACCTACTTTTATTTAAACTCTTGGATTTATTCTTGTCACCAGAGCTTTTTGAAGTGTTCATATTTCAAGGATGTGTATTTTTGTTCATGTTTAAAATTTTTAAAGCTCTTACTTCTGCCTGCTTTTCGATTTACGCTCCTGGCTGCTGACAAGAGAAAGGATTTACTTAGGCTGCTGTAACACAGTAGTAAAGAAATGTGTCTTTGTATGTTAACATGACTCACTAATTCTCGTTGTAAAAAGTTACTACATGTAGCATCATACTCTGAACTAGCAGATCCATTACTATACAATCATAACTGTTATGACTATCTGTAGGGGTACCAGATATTGATTGAAGAAAATTAAATTGATTAGGATTTTAACTCTTACTTTGAAGTGAACAGCCTCTAGTTCTTAGTGATCCTTCTAATCCTAAGAATTTATGCAGAAAATGAAAAGGGAAAATGAAGACCGCCCATCATTTGCTTTTTAAATCTTTACTTAGCCTTGGAGACAGGGTGGGGCATGTGAGATGATGTCTGGAGTTTTTTGTATTCTCTGCAGAGACTCTTCTGAAGAGCTAAGAACTATGAACCACAGTGAATGAAGGGGGAAAAAAATTTAACATGCAGCATGAGTTTCAGGCTGGAAGCTCTGTTTTTTTTTTGTTCTTCCTTTTGTGAGCCTGTGATCTTGTCTCAGAAAGAACCACTGCCAGGGCTGGGTTTTTCCATTTGTATATAGAATAATGTTTGAGTCTTCTAGCATAATTTATGTTTAGGAGGTGCTTTATGATAAGCCTATGAAGTAGGCTGCCTTCCCCCCCCTCTTCCCCCCAGTCTTCTCACACTCACATGAAAATGTCTCCACGTTGACTGGAGAAACATGCATCATAAAGAAATATTGGGGGAGAAGAGTCAGTTTTAGATGATTAAAGAGACTTAGATCAGAAGAGAACAAAAGAAGAAAAATATTGACAGGTCAGAGCCCATAAGAGAGCTAGAATTGTTACAGGACAAGAAGCTGAGAGGAGAAAGAACAGATGCACCATGTGTAAGAGTAAACTAACCAGGCTAGTTCAAGAGAAACAACCCATCTTTTTTCTGTTTGAGTCATCTAGTAAAGTTTTAAACGAATAAGAGCTGGTCTTTTTAATGCCTGCCCTTCCAAGAGACTGCAACAGACCACATCAGTTTATGAAAGGTCATGCTCCGTGTGTTGAACTAAGCATTCACAGTAAAGGAACAGCACTTAATGAAGAGGAAATGCCATCAGCAAGACATCCAGGCATCTTAGCAGACTAAAGGAGCCTTTAAAGTGCTAGGGAATAGAGGCATCCAAAGCATCAGAGAAGGCCAAAGAATTCACTTAAGAGCATCCCTTTCTCTGTCTCTTTTTCCTCCTCATCCCCTCCCTATTACTCCTGAAAAAAAGAGAAGTGGGAGTAGTTAAGAAAGCAAACCTTTAATTATGTAGCCTCATCAGACTCGAGCAGTCCCAAAAAAAACTTAAAGCAGAAGAAAGCAAATGAATGGAGGAGGGTTCAGGCTGAGTGCTACTAAATGTAACACTGAGGAATTCATATTTAAGGATCTCCTGTCCCCCTTTTTCTGGAAGTAATTCCAAATATGACTTGAATATACAATAGAAGAAAATTAGAAACGCAGAGAGGTGAACAGAGTATTGGTGAAGGAGGTGCATCATTTTGAAGCTGATATATTTAGGATGTAATTATAGTAGAGACTTTTAACAAAACCATGTTTAGTTTTAAAAAAACACCCAACCCTCTTTAAAAAAAAAAAAAAAAAAGACTGGCTCTAGAAAATGAAACTTTGCTCACAGAATAGATGAATAGTGCTAGTTTTGCAGTATTGCCTCATCAGTATGACTAATTCCTAACCTGGAAGAAAAATCGCCAAAGGTATGTCTGCAGTGCAGTTGAATACCTGTAGCTGGCCTATGCCAGCTGTCTTTGGCTTGAGCTAAGGGGCTGTTTAATTGCGGTGTAGCCATTCAGCTTGACTTGTAGGACCTTGCAAGGTAGGAGGGTCCCAAAGCCCATGCTGCAGTCTGATCTTGAACGCCTACACTGCAATTGATGGGTCCCTTAGCCCAAATCAGCTGGCATGGACCAGTTGCCGGTTCTTAATTGCACCATAGACATAACCTCTCATTCTTAGGGTAATTCTAGTTTTCATTCTTCTTTAGTCCCTGGATACCTTTGAAACAGCCAGTTGATGCCAATTGTGCTGATAGTCTCAGGCCATGGCTACACTTACAGCTGTACAGCACTGGGAGTTACAGCTGTCTTCGTACAGCTGTGTAGGGAAAGCGCTGCAGTGTGCAGCACTGGTAGCTGTCAGTGTGGCCACATTTGCAGCATTTGCAGCTCTGTTGGGAGTGGTGCATTGTGGGCAGCTATCCCACAGAGCACCTCGTGCCATTTTGGCGCCGTGGG
Organism: Chelonoidis abingdonii; assembly: GCF_003597395.2. NCBI lineage: Eukaryota > Metazoa > Chordata > Testudines > Testudinidae > Chelonoidis > Chelonoidis abingdonii. The sequence continues at coordinate 43,325,801 of NC_133773.1, forward strand.
TTGTGGGAAGACTGTTTTCAAAGCCAAGAATTCATTTATTGAAAAGAAAATAACTTTCTTGAGAGACACACAACATTTTGGGAACATCGCAGCAGTCACTGTTTTTCCGTCCACGTTTGGCGCCATTGTGAGTCTCCCAACGGTTTCTGTGCAGCGCGATTTCTGTGGGAAATGGAGACCAAGCTGCTGAGGACTTTGCTGATGAGTGTCGCCAGCACATCACGTTTGGCAGTTGAGCTATTCCTTCAGCTCCAGAGTGACAGTGAGGAGTCCGACGATGATATCAAGTTGCCTGACACATGTGACACTAAATTGCTTGTGGCATTCACGGAAATGCTCAGCATCGTGGAACGCCGCTTTTGGGCTCGGGAAACAAGCACTGAGTGGTGGGATCACATTGTCATGGAAGTCTGGGATGACGAGCAGTGGCTGCAGAACTTTCGGATGAGAAAAGCCACTTTCATGGGACTGTGTGAGGAGCTCGCCCCCACCCTGCGGCGCAAGGACACGAGATTGAGAGCTGCCCTGCCAGTGGAGAAGTGGGTGGCTATTGCAGTCTGGAAGCTGGCAACTCCAGACAGCTACTGATCAGTCGCGAACCAGTTTGGAGTGGGAAAGTCGACCGTTGGAATCGTGTTGATGCAAGTTTGCAGGGCCATTAATCGCATCCTGCTAAGAAGAACCGTGACTCTGGGGAATGTGCAGGACATTCTGGATGGCTTTGCACAAATGGGTTTCCCTAACTGTGGAGGGGCGATAGATGGGACGCATATTCCTATTCTGGCACCACCCCACCTAGCATCCGAGTACATTAATCGAAGGGGTATTTCTCTATGGTTCTCCAGGCGCTTGTGGATCACCGTGGGCGTTTCATTTGACATTAACACAGGCTGGCCTGGAAAGGTGCATGATGCACGCATCTTTCAGAAACAGTGGCCTGTTCAGGAAGATGCAGGCCGGGACTTTTTCCCAGACCGGAAGATCACAGTAGGGGATGTGAAATGCCCATTGTGATCCTTGGAGACCCCGCTTACCCGTTAATGCCTTGGCTCATGAAACCATATACAGGGAAGCTTGACAGGAGCCAGGACGGTTCAACTACAGGCTGAGCCGGTGCGAATGACTGTGGAGTGTGCTTTTGGCCATTTAAAAGGGCGCTGGCGATCTCTGTATGGGAAGCTAGACTTGGGGGAAAGCAGCATCCCTGCGGTTATATCCGCGTGCTGTACCCTCCATAATATTTGTGAAGGGAAGGGTGAAAACATTCAGTCAGGAATGGACCTCCGAGGTTCAACGCCTGGAGGCTGAATTTGCACAGCCAGAGAGCAGGGTACTAGAGAGGCCCAGCACAGGGCTACAAGGATTAGGGATGCCTTGAGGGAGGAATTTGAGGCTGAAAACCAACAGTAATGTTTGGTGCCTTGCACGGGAGTGAAGTGCAGTGGTTACAATAGTAGGAATCTGTTTTTTCCTAAAATGATTTGCATTGTCTGTTTCTTTCTGGGCTATAGTATCTTTCACTTTCTGCAATAATAAAGACTGTTTTCAAAGCCAAGAAATTCATTTATTGAAAAGAAAATAACTTTCTTGACAGACACACAACATTTTGGGAACCTAAAAGGGCAGGGGGGTGGGTGGTGAACTGTACAGTCACAGGTTTGAATATGTCCTGTCTGGAGTGCTGTGCAATGACTGCTGCACTTCAGGATGAAATACTGCATGGTGATGGGGGTTGAGTGCAGAGGGTAAGGGTCGTAGTTCTCAGGGCTGGTTGGTGAACGTACAGGTGTTGGGGGCAGCTGGTGGTGGTAAAGAACCTGGATGCTGGGGAAGGGGGTTTTGAGCTGACATTGGGGCACAAGGGAAAGAGCTTTGGGACGGGAAGGGGGCCGGCAGCAGTAGTGCTCTGCCTGCATGGCTACGAGTGACTGGATAGAGTCCGTTTGGTGTTGCCGGGATGCTTATCAGCTGCTTTGTGCTTTTCTTCCTTGCCGCTGACTGTTTCTCTGGCGGAGTCTGCTTTCCCTTCCCTCCAGTCCTGCAGTTTTTTATTCTCTCTGGCAGAGTGATCCATAACTGCTTTAAGCATGTCGTCTTTGCTTTTTTGCGGCTTCTTCCTGAGGTTTTGGAGTCTTTGCAGTGTTAATGATACGGGCAGTCCAGTGTCAACGAAGGTTGCTTCGAACGACAAAAAATGGCAACAGTTAAAAGGCAACACTTAACAGCAGGCTGCATTGTTTATAATCTCAACCCAGACAGTTATTCCCACACAGTGAAGGAGTTTACAGTCTTCACCAGGACGAAGATTGAGGAGTGCCCTGCAGGGTGGAAGAAGCTGGGTGGCTATTGCAGTTGGAAGCTGGAATCCGCACATGCGACACTGATCAGCTCGCAAACCAGTTTGGATGGGAAGTCGACCGTTGGTGGAATCGTGTGATCAGCAAGTTTGCAGGGCCATTATCGCACCTGACTAAGAAGTCAGTGCTCTGGCGTTAAGTGCCGTAACAGTCTGGATGGCCTAATTGCAACAATGGGTTTCCCCTACGACTTGGAGGCCAGTAGATGAACCACATTCCACTATTCTGGACCACCACCTAGATCGAGTAATTATACGGAGGGGTATATTCTCTTGGTTCTCCAGGCACTTGGATCACCGAGGTGTTTCCATTGAATGCCTTAACACAGTTTGGCCTGGAAGGTGCGATGATGCACACATCTTTCAGAACAGTGGGCGTGTTCAGAGATTGCAAGGCGGACTTTTTTTCCCAGACCAAGGATCAGGAGGATGTTCAAACTGCCCCTTGTGATCTTGGAGACCCGCTTACCCTTTGCCTTGGCTCATGAAAACCATATACAGAGAAGCTTTGCGGTTAGCCAGGACCGGTTCAGTACAGGCTGAGCGGTGCAGAATGCTGTGGAGCTGTGTTTTGGCATTTAAAATGGGCCTGGAGATCTCTGTATGGGAAGCGAGTAGACTTCTTTCTTATTCTCACTCTTGGTTCCCCCTCCCCTTCCTCTCCTTCCCCATCCTCTGACCCCTCCCCCCCCGCTGTGAAGTGTCCATCGTGGTCGTTGGATTGGCAGTGGGGTCACCCCCAAGTATCACGTCCAGCTCCTTGTAAAAACAGCAGGCCGTGGGGGCAGCACCTGAGTGGCGGTTTCCCTCGCGGGCTTTGCAGTAGGCACTCCGCAGCTGCTTTACTTTAACCTTGCACTGCACCGCGTCCCAGTCATGGCCCCTTTCATGGGAGTAGAGTGCGAACTGATGAGCAGAGTGGCTGAACAGGCATTATGGGATACCTCCGAATACCTTGGAGGCCAATTACAGTGCTTTTCGTGGCCACACTTGCGGAGCAGCGCTGCATCACCAACGCTGCAATCCTTATACCCCAAGCAGAGCATGAGCACAGCCAGCGCTGCAATCAGGGAGATGCAGCTCTGTAAGTGCCTTACAAGTGTGGACGGTGAGTAAGTTGCAGCGCTGGTGGTGGGTTTACACAACTAGGGTGACCAGATAGCAAGTGTAAAAAACCTGGACTAGGTGGGAGGGTAATAGGTGCCTATATAAGAAAAAGCCTGCCAAATCAGGGCTGTCCCTATAAAATCTGGTCACCCTAACCACAGCTGATTTTATTCATTCCATTTAATAATCATAAATGAAAGATAATGACTTTCTTTTGCTACCCGCCTGAAGGCTTGACTTGTGCTGGCATCCTGGAAGTGAAAACCTTTAGAGGAATGAGAGGATTTTTGGATTTAGACACTGGACTAGAAATCAAGAGATCTGAGTTGTATTCCTGGTTTCTCCCACAGACTTCCTGTGTGACCCAGGGTAAATCACCTTTATGGGTGCTTCATTCCCTGTCTGTGTAAAATGGGGGCAATAATACTTCCTTCCACCTCTTGTGACTTTTCTCCATATAGACTCTAAGCACTTCGGGGCAGGGAATGTCTCTTAGCATTGCTACATATCTAGCACAATGGGGCCTTGATCTTTGTTGGGGCCTCTAGGAATTTCCAAAATGTGAACAACAATCCATTACCACCCCCTGTTTTATCATTTAAATTAATACTGCATAAATGGGTGTTAGAGTGGAGCAGTTACATAAGGCTGTACAGTCCTAATTCTAGCATGCAGATATAATGAGTAAAGTTTTAGAGCCAGATCCTCAGCTGATGTAAATGAGCATAGTTCGTTTGACTTTAATGCTAGGGTAGAAAGAGTATTGGTGTGACATGAACTATTGTGGGTCTTTTAGAAGTAGTGCATCTTTAGGGGGGATTTGAATAAGGAAAAGGTAGGTACCTCATGCGCTGGGTGTCATCCTGTACACAGAGATCAGCAGTGAAGAGGATCAAAAACACAGATGAGGAAAGGAAACTAAGGGATTGAAGTTGGCATTGGACTGAAAAAAGCAATGGAGGACACAGTAAGAAAGAGGATCTGAGATGTTGGCAGGAGCAGAGTTGTGCAGGACAGCAATGGTGAAAAGTTGAAACGTTATACTGTAGCCAAGAGACAAGTTTGCATGGGTTGGAGAGCAATGTGGGTGTTGGGAAGCTCACAGAGGAGAAGGCTGCAGTAATTAAAGCTGGGGGTGACTGGGATGTGGACAACAACTTTAGGTGTTGGTACACAGGTGAAAGTTAGACAACTCTTTTTTGAATATATTGAATGTCTTGTGAAGAAAGAAGCTGCAAAAACTGATAGTAGCCTGGATGTATAAAGAGAATAAATGAACGGTAGCCCTAAGATCAGGTATAGTTTACAGCATGCAGGAGTAAGCTACACGTGTATAGTATTTACATATGTTGCTTGAATTATGCTTTTTGCATCCTCGTTTTATATTGTGCTAATTTCTTCCAAAGATGCTCTCAAACTATAGCAATGAGAAGTAGTTGCTACTGTGTTCTCTTCAGGAACTGAAGGTGCAGGAATAGGACTTAGTGGAGTTGGCCCAGTAACTTCTCCACAGTGTACGTCATTCAGGGGCCTTATGGAATAATTTTCCTCACAGGACCTCTGCAAATATGTTTGAGATGAGACTTGAGCCCTTGGCTTGGATTTAGCTTTTCCGTAGCAGAGGCTGTAGTAATGCTAGTCATTGATCCAGAGACATGCAGCCTGGGTTTTTTTCTGTGAGTACATAAATTCTCTCTTCTTATAAACTGAATGAGAGATGTTTGGCTAATGATTTTGTCAGCTGAAATAACGTAGCTGTATACAAGTGAGGGAGTAAATGGCTGAAACTGAGATTCTTCATTCCCTTCCTCCACCCCCCAGCTACCTCTCCAACATGCACAGGCTTCTCTAGTCATTTTCTTGCTGTGCCTTGACCATGTAATAGAGGTGAACATGAGCTTGTCAACAGAAAACATAAATCCCAAATATTTTTTGAGCATCAACTAATCAACATTTTTATACTGGAAAAAGGGGCTGGGCCCAAGATCACTCTGCACTGTGTCTGCCACCCAGGAGACCAGACAGAACACTACTTCAGCCTTTTACATGTCAGTTAAGAAATAATTATAATAAATAATAAACAGATGTTGCAGTGGTGATGCTGTGAGCCTCTGGGATAAATTGTAGCTTACGTTTCACATCAGCATCTTTTGGCAGCCAATTTATAGTGCCATTGTAATCTTAAAGGAGATTCCTTTCCTCTCAGCTGGTTGGAAAGGAGAAGCAGTATTGGAGAGGGGCAGAGTAATGGAAAAACTAGCAGTGCAGAATTGTCTGGCTGTGCCAGAAGGACAAGAGAAACTGGATGTGGTTTAATTAGGCCTCAGCTTTATTCCTAAATGTCGGAGTACCTGCAAGGTAAGTGTGTGGTGTAGATAATTCCATAATCATTAGCACATACCCAGGATGTGGCTGCAGTCAGCCCTCCCCTTTTACCTATCCTGGTCCCCAGCCAACATGCTGCTAGCACCTAACCACCCCTCCTTGAATGCAGGTTTAGATGGGCTGTAAAGGAGGAGGTGAGTTTTCTCCCTGCCATAGGAAGCCCCCCTCCATTTCTGCCCTTTTAAAAAAAACAAACAAACCACACAATCCCTCATTTAAATACTTTGCCAATCCATTTTATCTGTATCACTTCCATATGAAGTACCTGCACTGGACTTGGCCCCATGCTTATGTCGAGAGTTGCAACATTGCAGCCTAACCTCCATTTCATTTTTGCCCCAGCTAAGCCCCCAACATGTTTTGCCATGAGCTGCTGTGGGCATTACCTGGTATCTCTTTCCACGGGTGGCAGGATCGGACTGGTCCAGATAAGAGGGCTTTTCCAGCATCAGTATGGATCTAAATCAGTGGTAGGCAACCTGCGGCCTGTCAGGGTAATCCACTAGCAGGCCGCGAGATAGTTTGTTTACATTGACTGTCCGTGGGCATGGCCGCCTGCTTGCAGCTCCCAGTGGCCATGGTTCACCATTTCTGGCCAATGGAAGCTGTGGGAAGCAGTGTGGGCTGCAGGGATATGCTGGCGGCCATGCCTGCAGATGTTCAGTGTAAACAAACTGTCTCGTGGCCTGCCAGCAGATTATCCTGATGGGCTGCAAGTTGCCCACTGCTAATCTAAATAGTCTCCCCTCTTCCAGTCACCTGGGGTGGGGAAAATGGGTCTATGTACCCAGGCTGACCTGGTCTGAAACTGCAACAGCAAGTCTCTCTCTAGTTATCTAGCCTTTAAAGGGTCCACATACCTTTACCTACAAGCCAGACAATGGCCCCCACCACTTAAATTGTGGTGCAGTCATTTGAATTGGGATGATTCTGAAATCCATTCCCAGGGAAGTGAAACTCCGTTGATTGGTTAACAATCAGGCTGGGATAGGATAGGCAAGAGAGCCTCTTGGGTACCCGGGATCCCACTATGTATTATACTTTGTAGCCATCATTTATCCCTACTGGAACATGAAACTAGCCTTTTTCATGTAAATGGGTGGGTAGATGAAGTCTGCTAATTGGAGGACTTCTGGGTTTTATTATTGCTTGGATTTCCAGTGTATTCTTAAAATCCTTACTTTATCCTCTGGAGAAATCAGGAAAATGGAAATTTGAGTGGATTTATAAATGTACTTTAAAAAAAGTGAGCTGCAATAGGTAGGCTTTGTGCTCCAGCATAGTTTCCATCACTTGTATAGTGTGCACTTGTTCTTCTCTCTCTATTTTGCTATCCTTTTTTCCGTACATATGTCTGATGCTTTTTTTAATTGTCTGTCAATCTGTCTTCCTAATTGCCTTTCCTTTCATTATGACCTATCCTCTTTTCTTTTGTGTTGAATAGCAGTGCTGAGCTTCTGTACTGAAAAACTTTAGCCAATGCAACTGCCACGAGTAAAATAATTGAAGACAGCTTCATACACAGCAGTTACCACAGGCAAAATGCTTCATTGAGTGAGCTTGGCATCGCTGTTCTTCTCCAGCTGCCAACAGATGTCTAACTGGGAGTATGTGAGAGAGGTAGTCCTAACTCAGCAGTGAGTAACTTCCAATATGTGCAGTTCCATTTCTCAAAAGTACTAAGTCACTAGATCTTGCCAAGATCTGCATAAATCAAATTAGGAGAAGTTGTTAGGCCAAATCATTAGACTGCAGAGCAGTGAAGTCAGTTGGGACTTTTTGTATTTGGCCCATACTACAACAATCAAAACAAAACAAAAATACTGATGTGTTGGAAGAACCACAAAAGGACACTTGACCTTTAAAGGTCTTCTTTGTACATATAATTATCTTGTGCATAGAGCATTATATAAGTGGTTATTTGTAAATAAGATTTACACACGTTTTTCCACATTCCTCTGACTTCTCCTATTTTATCAGATTTGTCAGAAGAATTTTTCTTCTGTCCATGGAAGCATGCAAACGTTTGAAGTGGAAAATTTTTCAAGGGGGGGTTGGCAAGATCCAGCCTATAGTGGAAAGTTGGTTAAGCCCTTACCAATCATAATGTTGTTTAATGCCACTTTTCAACTTAATTTACAGAGATTTTTCTAGGAATACTTATTTAATATTCATCTATAGATATTTCTAAAATATAAATATTCACTGTCTTAGTTAGCTCTACCTGCAGCTTGTAGACCTATCTTTCTGTCTTTTCCCACAGTATAAATGGTTATGAAAGAAGTAGACATCTGCAGTTTTACTCTTTTTTTTCATTCCTAATTCTGTGACATGCAGGCAGGCAAACAGCTATGCCTGCAGAGACCCTTGTTGGCTTCAGTTGGACTCTGTATAGGCACAGGGCCTGTCTGTTCACTCATCTTCCAGGACTGGAGCCTATATTAGGGAAAAGACCATACTCATGTAGCCACCAAATACTCTGTAAAGACTGATGTACTGCAAAAATTTTCAGACAAAGGTCAGCTAGTTATTCTTAATTTAAGACTTCAAATAGCATCAGTTAGGATTTGATTAAATGGATATTTGTAAATATTAACTTAATAGAGCCTATGGTAAAACATTGGAATTTTTTTTTTTTTTTACATGTAGAGTGGGGCCACGTTACTGGTGCAGAATAAGGGGGGGCGGGATTGACATCTTCCCTCCTAAGCATTCCAACACAGCAGGTGCCTGATCCAGCTTCTGTCGAAGCCAGTGGAAATTGTTCTGCTGATTTGTGTGGAAGCTGGACTGGGCCACGAAGCTGTAGTTCAGCAGCCAAAGCACCACCAAATGCTAGGAGGCCAGTGCTGGGTTCTAAAGGAATACAGTATCTAAGGTCATCAGTGAATTTGCTACTACTAATGATCCTGGAGACATCTATGCTCCTGCCAGTTTTGGGGTATAATGCTTCCTTCTGACCCCTTCTTCTTGCCCCATAACATGGCTCTAGTTCTGGAACTTTTAAATGAAGCCCTTTCATTTGCTATGTGGCAAATTGCTAGTACTGTTCTGCTGGGTCTCGTGCTTTCTCTTCTCTGGGGTAGGTTCAGGGCGCTATTGCTTGCCTCTGAACCGGTTCTTAATTACTCCACTAGTGTCCTTGGAGGAGGGGAGTGGAGAGGGAGGGACCTGGGCCCGCCCTCTACTCCAGGTCCCAACTCAGGGGCCCTGAGGGTTGTGGTGAACCACTTGAACTAGCAGTTCCTTCCCCTGGGTTACTTCCCTCTCCTACCCTTCAGCTTGTGAAGTGCTTCTTGCCTCCCTTCTACACAAGCCTGGTGTCCATTACCTAGCGTTTCTTCTGGACTTCACAATCCACCGCAGCACTCCTCCAAACTTTCTATTTTTCTCTTTAGCAAACTCTTCTCTTCTCCAACTTCTGCACTCTGCTCCAATCAAACCTTCCTCCTTCAACTCCCACACTGTCTGACTGAAGCAGGTGTTTTTATCACATGACTGAAGTCAGGTGCTCTAGTTAATCTAAAGCAAACCTTCCTCCCTTGGCAGGGAATAAGGCCCCCTGCTAACACTCTCATGCTGCTCTCTGGCCATGCTGTATCACACTAAATATGCCTGCTTAAATATTAAGGGCTACATGCTACCCAGGACTAGGCCTACCCATTTTGTCAGACAGGAAAATGTTTTTTGTCTTTCCCGACCCACCTCCAGTGGCAAAAAACAAACCAAAACACCACAGCCCATCAGTGGAAGGGGTGGGGAGGGAACTGATGGCCAATGAACAGAGCAAAAACAGCAGACTAATTGGTGTGCAAAAATAGTGGAGTGGTGCAATATTGTGGCACACCTTGGAGGTTGGTGGTCAGGACTGTTACCCAGGGTTTTCTGAACCCAAAGCAGTGGTAACTTAACTGTTTCTCTCCAGGCGGGTCAGGAATAAATCAATGGGGATACAGCTCCTCCATCTGATAAATGCTTGATACAAACCAGAGTGCTTTTACCTAAAACTACTTTATTAGGTCTCAAGCACACAGAATATATATGCTGTAGCAGTAGGTTCAGAGCACCCCAAACATTAGTTAGCCAAAGTCTCTGATGATTTCAAGTGAACAACAGTCAGGCTTCCGGGGACCCTCCTTCCAGCCATCTGATGGGGAGTTTAGGTGTCAGCTCCTGGCCTGAAGGAAAGTTCCCTTGGACTGTTCCGAGATATTTACTTTATCATTTATATCTAACTCTCTCAAAACACAACTCATAGTAACCCCCAATGGGTCATCAATTCTCCTAGCTTCAACAAATTGCTCATTATCTCTTATCAGCAAAGCACTTCTAGTTGTAATAATAAAACTTTAATATGTTAGGGGCACTCAAAGCCAAGGTCACTATCCACTCACTCTCTTCCATTCTTATGGTCTGCTCTTTTCCCCTCCTCCCATTCTGATTAGAAAAGCTGCAGCTGCAGCAATTTGGCTTTGCCTATGAGAGCCCTGACAATTATTTCTAGCTATGTAGTGTTCTGCTTTTAATCAGTGGTGACTAAATACCCCTAAAATGGCTGCTGTTTAACGTGGTCAAGTTCTGTGGTTACAGGATAACCATCCCATTAGCCCTCACTGAGAACTAGCTCTGATCCTGCCTACCTTACTCATGCCAGGGCTCTCATTGCACTCTCACAGAATCTGGTCTTGTACAACTCTACAAAAATTCAGGATTGAGACTGAAATTCAGTACTTCTCTAACATGTCTAGATACTACATAGTTTGTACATTATACGGCCAATATTTTCAAATTAGGAGACTAAAATTAGTCACCTGTTTATTTCTAAATGTTAATATCGAACAACTCTTTCTGAGGCCAATAGAAGCTGTTGGGTGCTCAGCATGTTTGAATATTAGATTAGTTTAAATTGATTGCTAATTTTGAAAATCTTGGTCCATGAGATCACCCATTACTAAGAGCCTTGTAATGATGAAGAATTAAATATGATGTTTTGGACCAATTTCTAAATTCCCTTTTTCTTTCTGTAACTTTAAATTGGACCATTAACGTTTTGTCTGTAAATAGTGATTTAAATTTCAAAGTGTAAAATAACCAGTGTGCTTCAAAACTGTCTCATCAGATTCAAGGGAGTTGATACCAAGTGTTTCATAACTGACGAATATTAAGCAGTGGATATCAGTTGATTAAGTATGGCTAACACAAGCCCTTAAAAAATTAAGTATCAGAAGGTAGCTGTGTTAGTCTGTATCCACAAAAACAACAAGGAGCCTGGTGGCACCTTAAAGACTAACATTTATTTGGGCATAAACTTTTGTGGGTAAAAAAACTCATTTGTTGCATCTGAAGTGAAGTTTTTTACCCATGAAAGTTTATGCCCAAATAAATCTGTTAGTCTTTAAGGTGCCACTGAACTCCATGTTTTTTTAAAAAGTTAAATAATTATATATAAAATTTATGTAAAAATTTTAAAATAAATACAAAGCTAATTTTGTAAATCATATATTCTACCCATATGAGGTCTTGGTTTGAGTGACAGTGATTGTAAGCTACAGGGGCATGGGTGATGTACCCAGTGGATGGAGCAGGACCTTATCTGGTGGCTTTGGGGGCAGTTCAGAGTAATGAGTGCATTCAGATCCAGAACTCGGGTACCAGACTGGGGATGAAAGTGGAATCAGGGTTGCCAAGCCAAGGGTCAGAACTAGAGTCAGGATTGGGACACCATGCTGAAGGGTGAGCTGAAGTCAGGGTTGAGAAGCCCAGCCTAAGGTTGAAACCAGAGTCAGGATCAGATCAGGAGCAGGGCATGATAGCAAAGACTACATTGGAGCAGAGAGGGGTCAGGAATGGAACAAGGGCTGGAGGCAGGAACCGAGCAAATGCAGCTATGGGTATTATACACATTGACCAACTGTTGTGGTCCTGCAAGGCTCAAGTAGTAGACTGCAGGCTTTCCTGCCCAGTCAAGAAGCATCATGACCATTTGGAGATGGCTCATTGGGCCAAGCTGAGCTTGCTGGGTTATCTTGCCCTGCTGGGTTGCTAGCTGTGGTCCTTCATAGTACCTCCTTCCCTAGGGCTCCTTCTAGGGTCCCTTGGTTCTGGTATGTCTGGGTGTTGCTAGTGAAATTCCTGTTACAGGACCAGGTGTGGATGTTTACTATGAGCTCCAAGGATTGCTCCTCTGGCTCATATCCCCTTCCAGTCTGCTGGGTAATAGAAGTTACTTGACCCATCTGGTAATTGAGGATTTGATGGACCTCGTACTCTTCCTATCCACCACCCCCCATAGTGATCAAGGATGGATCCATATGGCCAGGGAAGGATTTGTTGATGAATGATTTGAGAAGGTAGACATCTTGAAGGACTTCAGGAATTAGAGTTTGAAGGTCACTGGATTTATTTTCTGGAAGATACGAAAGGGGCTGAAGTACTTGTGGTTAAGTGTGACAGAGGGACAGATTGGCTTCAAGTTCTGGGTGGAGAGCCATACCTTATCTACATTAAGTCTGGGGTGACTTGACATAGCTTTTGTAAAGCTTCTTGCCAGCTATCAAATTGTGCCATAACTCCTGATGACTTTGTTGGGAATGGAGGACCAAGGCTGTGGGAAACTGGGGATGAAAACCAAAGTCTGCAAAGAATATGCTTTGCCAGATGAAGGTGTGGGTTGCATTATTGCAAGTGAATTCCGCCAGGGATATTGGGAACCCAATCATGTTGGTGAAAATTCATGAAACAGTAAAGGTAATGTTCCAGTGTCTGGTCAACCCTTTTGGTCTGCCTGTCAGTCTGGAGGTGGGGTGGGGGCAATTGAAATGGAGGAATTCCTGCCAAATTCGGAGACTAACTGGGCATCCCGATCAGAAACAATTTGGTCTGGCATGCTGTGGTACCAGAAGATGTACTCCAAGAAGAGACACATTACATATGGTGATGGAAAGGCATGGCAGGGGATGAAATGGGTTACTTTTGTCAGGAGATCCACAACTATTAGGACCAATGAGTAGCCTTGGGAGCGGAACAACTCCACAAGGAAGTCCATCAAAAGGTGGACCAAGATCATGATATCGTTAGAAGGATCTGAAGAAGGCCCACTGGTCTCATGCTGTGTTTTCTGGGGTGGGGATAGAGATCATATGTCCTAACAGTCCTTGACATCTTTTTGTAAGGCTGGCTACCAGAAATATCAGATTCCTGTTCTTAAGCTGGCTGAAATGACAGCATTGTGGCACATCAGTACTTGGATCTGAGGATCTCCTTCAGAGAGGTAAAAGTGATCCCCATGGTGGTGGAGGCCTTGCTGTGGAAGGAAGGGTACCATTACCCAGGGTATAATCTGACTGGTGAACCACTGTATCCCCTCAGTTCTCCAAACTTGAGTGCCTTTTACACACTTCACCGTGAGAGCAACCACTCCTGGTCTGCTGTCTCTCAGGCCACGTCTACAGTACAGGATTAATTCGGATTTGCTTAAACCGATTTTATAAAACAGATATTATAAAATCGGTTTAGCGCGTCCACACTAAGATCATTAAATCGATTGTGTGCGTCCATGGTCCAAAGCTACCGTCGATTTCTGGAGCGGTGCACTGTGGGTAGCTGTTCCACAGCTATCCCATAGTTCCCACTTCCGGGTTGAGAGCCCAGTGCCTGATGGGGCAAAAAACATTGTCCTGGGTGGTGCTGGGTACAGCCTCACCCCTCCCTTTGTGAAAACAGCAGACAACCGTTTCGCGCCTTTTTCCCGGGGTGAATTGAGCAAACGCCATAGCACAGCAATCATGGACCCTGAGATCAGTAACGCTATCCTGACCGTTGTTAACAACTCGCGTACTCTCGTGCTGACTATGCTGAACCATGAACTTCAAAGGCAGGAGGAGAGGAGGAGGCAGCTATTGCAGAGCTGCGACGACAGTGAGGACGAGATGGAGGCTGAATTCTCCATAACCGCGGGCCGCAGCGTTTGGAGCTACTGCTATTAACGGGGCATCTTCTACCCATTGAACGCCGATTTTGGGCACGGGAAACAAGCACAGACTGGTGGGACCACATTGTTTTGCATGTGTGGGACGATTCGCAGTGGCTGCGAAACTTTCGCATGCGTAAGAGCACTTTCTTTGAACTTTGTGAATTGCTTTCCCCTGCCCTGAAATGCCATAATACAAACATGAGAGCAGCCCTCACAGTGGAGAAGCGAGTGGCAATAGCCCTCTGGAAGCTTGCAACGCCAGACAGCTACCGGTCAGTCGGAAATCAATTTGGAGTGGGCAAATCTACTGTGGGGGCTGCAGTGATGCAAGTAGCCAAAGCAATCGTTAAGCTGCTGCTACGCAAGGTAGTGACTCTGGGAAACGTGCAGGTGATAGTGGATGGCTTTGCTGCAATGGGATTCCCTAACTGTGGGGGGCCATAGATGGAACCCATATCCCTGTCTTGGCCCCAGAGCGCCAGGGCACCCAGTACGTGAACCGCAAGGGGTACTTTTCAATGGTGCTGCAAGCACTGGTGGATCACAAGGGACGTTTCACCCACATCCACGTGGGATGGCCAGGAAGGGTTCATGACGCTCGCGTCTTCAGGAACACTCTCTGTTTAAACGGCTGCAGCAAGGGACTTACTTCCCAGACCAGAAAATAACTGTTGGGGATGTTGAAATGCCTGTAGTTATCCTGGGTGACCCAGCCTACCCCTTGATGCCATGGCTCATGAAGCCATACACAGGCAGCCTGGACAGTGGTCAGGAGCTGTTCAACTACAGGCTGAGCAAGTGCAGGATGGTGGTAGAATGTGCATTTGGCCGTTTTAAAGGGTCGCTGGCGATCATTACTTACTCGCTCAGACCTCAGCCAAACCAATGTCCCGTTTGCTATTGCTGCTTGCTGTGTGCTCCACAATCTTTGTGAGAGTAAGGGGGAGACATTTATGGCTGGGTGGGAGGCTGAGGCAAATCACTGGCCGCTGAGTACGAGCAGCCAGAGACCAGGGCGATTAGAAGAGCACACCTGGAGGCGCTGCGCATCAGAGAAGCCTTGAAAACGAGTTTCAGCACGGCCCAGGGTACGGTGTGACTGTTTGCTTCCCCTTGATGAACCCTCCGCACTTGATTGACTCATTCCCTGTAAGCAACCCACACCTTCCCTTTGATTACAGGTTGGTGAAGGAAATAAAGTCAGTATCGTTTAAAATCCTTTATTCTTCATTAACAGTAATTCTGTATCTGTTAAAAATCATGTATTTTTTCTTACTACTTATCCCTGTAAGCAACCCACCCTCCCCTTTGGATGTATTCTTTATTAAAAAGTAATTATAAAAAGAGGCAGAGAATTATGAAGGTATCCCTGGCTGCTGTGCTTTGGAAGGAGGGGGAAGGGAAAGGCCATTAAGCACATTTCAGCGTAATTACAGCCTTTTGCTTGAACTCTCCAGGGGGGTGGAGGAGTAGGCGGGTGCAGAAAGCCTTCCCCCACGCGTTCTTACACGTCTGGGTGAGGGAGATATGGGACGTGGGGGCTTTGAGGGTGGTTATACAGGGGCTGCAGCGGCACTCTGCTACCGCGCTGCTCTTCCTGAAGATCCACCATGCGTTGGAGGATAACAGTTTGAGCACGCAGCAGATCCAGCGTTGCATCTCGCCAACGCTGATCTTCCTGCCTACACCTCTGATCTTCCTGCCTAACCCTCTCTGATGGTTCACTGGCATCTTTCCTGTAGTTTGCTACCACATCCTTCCAATCATTCTGTTTATCCCTCTCATTGCGTGTTACTTCCATAATTTCTGTGAACATTTCATCTCGCGTCTTCTTCTTCCTCCGCCTTATCCCAGCAAGCCTTCGGGATGGCGTAGGCATGCCAGAGAAATGTGCAGCTGCATGGGGGAGGGAAAAACAGGGGAGATAAGTATGTAGAAAGATACATTTTACAGAACAATGCTAGTACTCTTTCACAAAGAACACTATCCACCTTACAGAGCACATGTGATTTCTATACAAGGTCGCATTTTGCATCGTTTAAATATTCAGTGTCTGTGTGACTGGTGTGGCACACACAGAGACGCAGGTCCGGCCACCCTACTTCCATGCGGCGATGGTAAGGCTTTAAAAGTTTGACTTCTCCACCGTTCATATACACAGTGATCTATATGATGCCTTGTTCCTGTTAAGAGGAACCTGCAAACCCCAAACCCCCCTCTTTCCCATCCACCAACAGCGCATGGCTGCTATCAGGTAAGATCGCTGCTAATGCT
Source organism: Chelonoidis abingdonii (assembly GCF_003597395.2). Lineage (NCBI taxonomy): Eukaryota > Metazoa > Chordata > Testudines > Testudinidae > Chelonoidis > Chelonoidis abingdonii. The sequence goes on from NC_133773.1 coordinate 43,341,895, forward strand.
CACCCTCCTTCACCCCCCGCAGTGCGTGGCTGGTAGCTGGGAAGATTCCTGCTTGCCAAACGCTGAAAACTCTTCGCTATCCTTCCTCCCATCCCCCCGCTCTGCCCAGTAGCAAAACGCCATGTCTGCCCCCTATTTACATTCCTGATTTTCTACCAGGTAACAATGGATGATATCACTCTCCTGAGAATACCACCGCAGGAGGCAGATCGTTTGTTTCTGGAATGCCTTCAGTGCCCGGGCTGTACGCAGCCGCGCTATGTGAAGCAATGATTCCAAATTTCTTGCTAAATGCATGGCGTGGAAAAGTTTCCTACTATGGGGGACCGGATAAGGCTGCCTTGCCCAGAAATGTTATCATAAGGCTTTTTGAGTACCTCCAAGATCGATTCATGGAGATTTCTTTGGAGGATTTTCGCTCCATCCCCAGACATGTTAACGAAATTTTCCTGTAACTTTAATGGCTGCGACTGCATCACAAGCCCTGATGGCAATGCAATCAAAAAAAACCACCTTGTTTTAATCCGTGTTTGATATAGAATAAAGGTTCACTTACCAGAGGTCGCTTCCATGGCTTCACTGTCTGGGCTTGTGGCTTGGGAGTGCTGGGACTGTAATTCTGGGGTCTCAAAAAGATCCTGGCTGTAGGGGTTTACGGACTGCTGTGTGCTCTCACCATGGTCTTCTTCATCTTCATCTTCCTCCCCAGCTTCCCCCTCCGCTACATCCTCAGACACGGTTGATATTTCAAGCCCTAAGTCTGAATCCACGGACAGGGGTGGGGTACTGGTAGCGCAGCACCCCAAAATTGCATGCAGCTCAGCATAGAAGCGGCATGTTTTCGGCTCTGAGCCTGACCTTCCGTTTGCTTCTCTGGTTTTCTGGTATGCCTGCCTGAGCTCCTTCACTTTTACTCTGCACTGCACGGAGTCCCTCCTGTGCCCTTTTCCAGCCATAGACTTTGAAATTCTTATCAAATACTTTTTCATTTCGTCTTTTGGAACGGAGTGCGGTGAGCACTGAATCCTCACCCCAGATACCGATCAGATCTAGTACCTCCTGTGTGGTCCAAGCTGGCGCTCTTTTTCGATTATCAGGAGACTGCATTCTTACCTGTGCTGATGAGCTCTGTGGTCACCTGTGTGTGTGCTGACCAGAGCACGCTGGACAAACAGGAAATGGAATTCAAAAGTTCGCAGGGGATTCAGGGGTTTTCCTGTTTACATGGCCAGTGCATCACAGTGTACTGTCCGCTGCTATCATGAGTGCCCCTGTCAGAAAAGTTCTGAAACCAAAATTGGGATTGACTCACTTGGGACTGAGTCAATCGGTCCCTTATGGTTTCTAAAAATAGAGTACGTCCTGCCTGGACTGTCATAGCCCCGGCTGCCTGCCTCCAAGTTCCCCCCCCCCCATTGTATCTCAACAAGTCTCTGTTTCTTATTCTTGTATTCCTTACAACTTCATGACACAAATGGGGGGGCCACTGCCACAGTAGCGAAAGAAGGTTGGGAGAGAAGGGAAGCAACGGGTGCGGTTCTTGCGGGGACACCCCCTGTTAATACTGACACGGAGCAGCTGTGCTCTTCTAATACACTTGCCTCTTATTGTAGGAAGGACGGACTCTATTTTTGGAAACCATAAGGGAGGGATTGACTCAGTCCCAAGTGAGTCAGTCCCAATTTGACTTTTGCGTTGCGCCCCCGGCTGATTTCAGCCAGGGGCACTCATGATAGCAGCGGACAGTACAGAGAGGGGGAGATAACCGTCATGTCATTGCCAGTTTTCTCCAGCAGTAGACGGTACAGAATGACTGGTAACCATCTCTGCTATCATTGCAAAAGCAATTGAATGCTGCTGTGTAGCGCTGGAGTATCGCCTCTGTCTCCGCGGCATCTAGTACACATACGGTGACGGGAATAAAAACAACCGGACGGGCTCCAGGGTTGCCGTGCTATTTGTGTCTGCAAGGGCAATCCAGGAGAAAACGGAGCGAAAGGACTGTCTGCTGATGTTTTCCGGAGCAAGGAATGGCTGACGACATTTACCCAGAACCCCCCGCGACCATTAACATTCGCCCCTGAATTTCAAGGGGCGGGGGAGCATGGAGGAAGGGAAGGGGGTGCTGAGGACTCCAGCTATCCCACAGTCCTCAGCAGTCTCTGACAACTATTTGCATTCTTGGGAGCGCCCAATGTCTGTAGCTTAAAACACAGTGTTGGCGTGGTTCACGGAACAGCTCATCAGTCTCTTCCCCCACCCCAACACGTGAAAGAAAAGAAAAGAAACGGCTGGTAACTGTCTTCATCATAGCAACTGGGGGCTGAACTTCAGCAGCCCCCTCCTCTCCTGTGTAAAGAAAAGATTCTGAACTGCATGGACTGTCATAGCCTCCCCCTCATTTTATCTCACTAACAAGTCTCTGATTCTTATTCCTGCATTCTTCATAACATCATGCCAACAATGGGGGGGGGGCACACTGCCACGGTAGCCCAGGAAGGTGGGAAGCAACAGGTGCTTGGGTAGTTGCAGGGGCACCCTCTGTGAATACTGACACAGGAGCAGCTGTGCTGTGATACACTGCTTCTTTAATACACTTGATCCTATTCTTGTCAAGACTGACTCTATTTTTATAAACCATAAAGGGAGGCATTGACGCACAGTCCCAAGAGAGTCAATCCCAATTTTGCTTTCAAAAAATTTCAGAGGGTTATTATCCTGTTCTGTCTGTTCTGTTTGTCTACTGTGAACAAAAAGAGGTGAGACTGTAGTTGCTGAGAACAGTTAGTCATCCTACTGAACCATCTACAGCCAGGGAGAGAAGGGGAGAGGAGCAGATACTGCTCTTCAGTGCTGCAGCATCGCCTCTATCAGCAGCATTCAGTACACATAGCAAGGGTGACATTTACAGTAGTCAAGGAATGATTTCTTTAACTTTCTTTCACGTGTTGGGGTGGGGGGAAGAGACTGATGAGCTGTTCCGTGAACCACGCCAGACACTGTGTTTTAAAGCTACAGACATTGGGCGCTCCGCCAAGAATGCAAATAGTTGTCAGAGACTGCTGAGGACTGTGGGATAGCTGGAGTCCTCAGCACCCCCTCTCCTTCCTCCATGCTCCCCGCCCCTTGAAATTCAGGGGCGAATGTTAATGGTTGCGGGGGGTTCTGGGTAAATGTCGTCAGCCATTCCTTGCTCCGGGAAAACATCAGCAGACAGTCCTTTCGCTCCGTTTTCTCCTGGATTGCCCTTGCAGACACAATAGCACGGCAACCCTGGAGCCCATCCGTTTGTTGTTTTTATTCCCGTCACCGTATGTGTACTAGATGCGCGGAGACAGAGGCGATACTCCAGTGCTACACAGCAGCATTCAATTGCTTTTGCAATGATAGCAGAGATGGTTACCAGTCGTTTCTGTACCGTCTACTGCCTGGAGAAAACTGGCAATGACATGACGGTTATCTCCCCTTCTCTCTGTACTGTCCGCTGCTATCATGAGTGCCCCTGGCTGAAAATTTTTGAAAGCAAAATTGGGATTGACTCACTTGGGACTGAGTCAATCCCTCCTTTATGGTTTATAAAAATAGAGTCAGTCTTGACAAGAATAGGGTCAAGTGTATTAAAGAAGCAGTGTATCACAGCACAGCTGCTCCATGTCAGTATTCTCAGGGGGTGCCCCTGCAACTACGCACCCGTTGCTTCCCACCTTCCCCAAACTTCCTGGGCTACCGTGGCAGTGTGCCCCCCCCATTGCTGGCATGATGTTATGAAGAATGCAGGAATAAGAATCAGAGACTTGTTAGTGAGATAAAATGAGGGGGGCAGCCTCCATGGGCTATGACAGTCCATGCAGTTCAGAATCTTTTCTTTACACAGGAGAGGGAAGGGGCTGATGAAGTTCAGCCCCCAGTTACTACAATGAAGACAGTTACCAGCCATTCTGTACCATCTACTGGGAGAAATTGGGAGTCATTCCCATTTTTACCCAGGCACCCCCGGCCAGCCTCAGCCAGGAGCACTCACTGGCTGACCATCTACCCAGGGAGGAGGGGGAGAGGAGCGGATACTGCTCTTCAGTGCTGCAGCATCGCGTCTACCAGCAGCATTCAGTACACACAGGGTGACATTTTACAGTAGTCAAGGAATGATTTCTTTTACTTTTCTTTCATGTGTTGGGGTGGGGGGAAGAGACTGAGGAGCTGTTCCGTGAACCACGCCAGACACTGTGTTTTAAGCTACAGACATTGGGCGCTCCGCAAGAATGCAAATATAGTTGTCAGAGACTGCTGTGGACAGTGGGATAGCTGGAGTCCTCAGTACCCCCTCCCTCCCTCCATGAGCATCCATTTGAGTCTCTGGCTTCCCGTTACGCTTGTCACGCAGCGCTGTGTATCCTGGAGTTTATTTTTCAAACGCTTTGGCATTTCCTGTTCTGTAACGGAGCTCTGATTCAATAGATTTGTCTCCCCATACAGCGATCAGATCTAGTATCTCCCGTACGGTCCATGCTGGAGCTATTTTTGCATTTGAGACTGCATCGCCACCCGTGCTGATCAGAGCGCGACGCTGGGAAAGCAGGAAATGTAATTCAAAAGTTCGCGGGGCTTTTCCTGTTTACCTGCCCGCTGCAACCGAGTTCAGATTGCGTACCAGAGCGGTCAGTGGTGCACTGTGGGATACCTCTCGGAGGCCAATAATGTCGATTTCCGTCCACACTAACCCTAATCCGAGTTGTTACTATCGAATTTAGCGCTACTCCTCTCGTCGGGGTGGAGTACAGAAATAGATTTACAGAGCCCCTTATATTGATATTAATGACAACGTCGTGTGAACGGGTACAGCGTTAAATCAATTTATCGGCCGTTAAACCGATTTAAAGGCGTAGTGTAGACCTGGCCTCAGCCTCTAGCATGTAAATTACTCCCAGCTATACTCTGTGAGTGCTATGGCTAGCAACACCAGCAAATTACCAGTCCCAGACTTTCTCCCAAAAATGTCTTATACTGCCCAGCACTCTCCTGGATAACACAAATCATATAAAGTTGGTCATTTTTATTAAAAGAAAATGATATGCACAAATCTTGTTATCTCAAATGGAGTTTCCCAAACACTTCACTCCAAGCACACTGGTTTAGATAAAACAATAAAACAAGTTTATTAACTACAGAAAGAAATATGTTAAGTGATTACAAGTAAGGAGGCAAAAAAGGCAGAATTTGGTTACAAGAAAATAGATAGTAGTAGTTTTACCTTTTAACTTCCAGTTATTGTAAAGCCCTAAGCCCACAAGGGGTTACGATAGTTCCAGAAGGGACCTCCCTGTCATTAAGCCCATGCCCTCCCTATGTCTCGTCTCTTTGGGTTGCTCAAACTATAATCTGCCAGGGCATGGGTGACCTACCCAGTGAGTGGGGCAGCATCTTGTCTGGTGGTTGTGGTGGCAGTTTGGCATATTGGCAAGTATAGATGTAGGATTCAAGCAGTGGACTGAGGGTGAAGCTGGATCAGTGTTGAGGATCCAAGCCAAGGGTCAAAACTAGAATCAGGATCAGCACACTAAACCAAAGTGAGGATCACAAAGCCAAGCCAACGGTTGGAACTGGAGTCAGGATCGGGAGCAGGGCAGGGAGGCAGAGATTAGATAAGAGCAGAAGGAAGTTGAGGCTGGAACAAGGGTTCCTGGGAGCCAGCTGTGCTCCTGATCAGGAAGTAGTTTTCACAGTTAAATTCACTTAGAAATGGTAACTATTAGTGGTGCTGTATAAAGATTTAGAAGTTTTTGATTAGAGAGAGAAGGAATCATCAATGTTTTTGATAATGGCATAGAGTATACACTTAAACTTTGTGGAAAAACCAAGGTGGGAGGGGTTTCTAGTGATCTTAAAGTGGTGTAGCTGCATCAGAGCCACTGTAAGCTGTCTAGTGTAGACAAGCCCTAACTGTCAGGGTGATTAAGCACTGGAATAAATTGCCTAGGGATGTTGTGGAATCTCCACCATTGAGATTTTTAAGAGCAGGTTAGAAGAACACCTGTCAAAGATGGTCTGATAATACTTATTCCTGCCTTGAGTGCCTAGAAGACATTTTGAGGCCCCTTTCAGTCCTATGATTCTATGAAAGAGCCAGGAATATCCAGCAGCATTAAAACCAAACTTTATCCTGCAAGTAGTGAGTATTATGCTTTATAGCTTTAGAATAGTGTAACATGAATTTTAGCAATTAATCTAGTATAAATGTTAGTAAATGCATTACTCTATCAGAATATACATTACTCTCAAAAGATCATCTTGTCACAACACAAATATCCAAATAGTCAAAGGTTTCATATTTGGGAAGTAGCTCATCTGCCTTTTATTTTGTCCCTGCTTTGCTTTACCCACTTATTGGAACATTTCAAACACCATTAATTTGACAATCCCTCTAAGAGCTAAATTTTGACAGTTGCAGTTAACTGTAGAGGTTGCCATGGATTTTTGTAGAAAAGTAACTTTGCTCACATGATTTTCTGTTGGCAAGATGTAGAATTGCCACACTGGAAATCTGAAACTCCATCCTCAGTTAGCAGCTGGAGAAAGAGTTTGTAAGTGATCCCTTTGTGGAAAGCATTTTTCAAGTCAAGAGGATGACAAACAGATTGTAACTTCTTATGGGAACTTTTCTAAGTACCTGCAAAAAACCCCCTCATTTGGCTAATGAAATGGCTAAATAATCTGCTTTAGTAAATCCAAGTTAAAGATACTGGCATGTACAATTGCAGGTTTATTTACTGTGCTGCGTACTTAAGATTATGAAGTAAACCAGGATACTGTGATGTCACATACACCCCACCTCGGAGTTAGATGTGATTGGAGCACTAGCATCATCAATTAAAACAGAAGTGGAAAGCAGCATTGTCACAGATAAGTAGTTGACGAGATGGGTACATTCCAGCTGCTTTTATACAGCCTTGAATTTGCTGCTACTTGTACCTCAGAGCAAATACTTCCCTTTTGAGATATGTGAGTAATAAATTTAGCCAGGTAAATTTTGGAAGAGCAGGATAACATATTGCTTTTAGAACTGCCCAGGACTGCTCTGCATTGGTGCAAATCATCCGTAATACTTTTTTGGGGGCCAGGGAGAGGTAAATATTAATTGTATTAGAAAAGCTGAGAAGTCTTTCCTTTACAATTGTTTGTAGGTGTTCATTAGTAAATCACTTTTTACATCTACTCAGGCAGGGGTGAAAGTAACTTAAAGGGCTTACTGGTACTTCAGAGTCCTGCAGAGGGGGAGGGGCCTCAACTGGAAGAGGCGTGACCTCTATCGGAAGAGGTGGGGCCTTTAAATCCTGGGGCTTTTAAATCAGGATTTAAAGGGCACAGGGATTCAGCTGAAGCTAGGAGCCAGGCCCTTTAAATTAACCCTGGAGCTACCAGCTGCAGAGGCGGCTGGGAGCCCTGGGGTTTGGGCAGGGGTGAAAGTAATTTACATTTCTTACCCATATGGTCCAATCGCAAGCAACCCACCCACCTCTCCTACGTACTTCATGGATCCCTCCCATTGCATGACATTAGACAGAGAAAATAAAGCTACTATTACTACTAGCAGTACTGTCTGTAATAAAACTTTACTATTGGAATAAGCCTGAAAAAGTGAAAACTCACTGTCACATTTTTCTCTGTGTCTTCCCTCCTCCTTCTCTCCAGCTTGCAGCAGAGAGACTGCCTCCTGCAGAGGTTACCTCTAACAGTTTAAACTCAGTTGTTCCCTGATGGTTCAGCCTCCAGGATTAAGAGAGGTTTTGGCATCTTTGTTAATTTCACTCCCAGTTGTTGGGGCGGGGAGGAGGGGGAAGCTGTGTGTGACCATGGCAGGGGCAGTTCTTTTCTGCCCCCGGATGAGGGATCTCCAATACTACTAAAATACAATAGTAGGGGCCGGTTGCTGGGGTCGGGGCAGTCGCGGCAGGCTGCAGCTGCATTGTTTTTGACACACACATTCATACATACTGCATGTATGTGTATGTGTATGAATGTGTCACAAACAATGCAGCTGCAGCCTGCCACTGACCAGCAGTGGCCCAGCAACTGGCCTCTGTGGGCTGCTGCCTGCAGAGAGCCAGCAGGTGCCGCTGGGCTAGGTCTGCCAAGGAGTAAGTAACCACAGCCAGCCAGCCAAGGGAGGGAGCTGGGGAGGGGAGGAGGAGAGAAAGGAAAGCCAGGGTGAATGAAGGACAACTGGGAACAGCCTCATGAAATATACAAGATATTTAAAGAAAGTTTTTATCAGTTTCAGCCTCTGCACTCTGCAGGCAGGACAAAACAAAAGAGATCTGAGATTGCACCCGCTGTCCTAAGGACGTTTCAGGTGTTTTAAATCAATATAGAAAGAGGGTGAATTGGAATGAAAACTACTATTTCTTTCAAAGGAGGCACAATAATTTTGCTGAATATTCAGTTTTCCCTCCAATCCCTTTGTGGTTTTGTCTATGGGGGCTATTTTTTCCCTGTAAATCTTTAGTTGCTGTAGCAAAATTGCTTTGTCCAAAACAAACCCTAATCATCATGACACATCTTTCCACCCATGTTCTCCATGGTTTTTTATGTTTTTTTTTTTTTAAACAGTAACTTTGAAAGAGGATCTACAAGCAGTTTGGACACACAACCATGATCCTCTGCTGGGAGAGAATGGAGTAGATTTGAACTTGGAAATGGTTCCTGATTTTGATTGTGTTTAGGAGATCCCCTCATCCCAGGGGCAGAAAAGAACTGCCCCTGCCATGGTCACACACACATCCAACAACTCTGGGAGTGAAATTAACAAGGATTCCAGAAATGGCTCCTAACTCTGGGCACTGAACTGCACAGGGAACAGCTGAGTTTAAACTGTTCTTTTGCAGGCAGCAATAGCAGGCATCTCAGCCAGTCTACTGCAAGCTGGAGCTTAGAGGAAAACCCATGCTGGAGGGAGGGTGGAATGGGGAGGAATGCAGAGCCTTGTCTGCAGCCTGGGTGGAGGAGGGGGAGGGAGGAAAGGAGAAACCAATGTGGCAATGAGTTTTCCCCTTCCATCTGCTTTTATTAGCTCAGGATTTAAGCTGTGCAGCCAAATGCTTGTATTTGTTGTGTATATTAGTAGGAGAGATCCCCTCATCCCTGAGGGGCAGACAGAGACTGCCCCTGCCATGGTCAAACACACCCTCCCCTCGACTCCCTCCCCCCAGCTACTGTGAGTGAAATTAACAAGGAGACCAGAAACCTAGCCCTGGGGGCTGAACCATCAGGGAACAGCTGAGTTTAAACTATTCTTACGCAGGGAGCAGGCTTCTCTTTTCCTCTCTGTCAGTCTCCTTTTCTTACCGGTCCTCTATACCGGTGCATACCAGCTTACTTTCACCTCTGTACTCAGGGCATTTGAGGGCCAGGCATAAAGCAGCTTGGGCAGTATCTTCAAGGCTATGTCTACACTGAACACCATTGGCAGCAGTGTGTGGGATATGTGTAGCTACACATCACAGTGAAAAGCAGGCCTCATCCTCACTGCTTGTGTAGCTACACGTGTTAGTGAAAAATGCTGGCAGCTGGGAAGGCTTTGGCAGATCCCTGCTGCCCGGGCCTTTCCTCACCATAGTGAAAGGCTCGGGCAGCAGGGAAGCAGCTGGAAAATCCTCTTGCTAGACCTTCCCCTGCTATAAGGAAAGACTCCAGCAACAGGGAGCTGGTGGAGCTTTTCCTTGCTGTCTTCCTGCTACTGGAGTCTTTTCCTGCAGCAGAGAGCTAGCTGCCTGATCCTTTCTCCTCTGCCGCCCCACTGCCAGAGCCTTTCTCTGCCACTGGAGTATTTTCCTGTGGTGGGGAAAGGCTCTAACAGCAGTACACTGTGGCTAAAAATAGCAGCGTAGATGGAGTGAGGAGGGGGAAGAGCCACAGCTTGGGTGAGTAGAGCGCATAGGGTATATACTCACATATGTACATAGACCATTTAGGCATGTCTTGATTCTACTTGCATGGGGATGTTTGTTTAAAACAACACTTTTCGTTATTTTTTAATTGTGGAAACAATTGTACAGGTCTTGAGGTTGGTTTTTTTTTAATACATTATTTTCACAATTTAAACTTTTGGTGCATATTTAATTTGACAGTTCGCCTATAACTTCTTTCTAAAAGACATCAGGAAGCCTAATGAGACCTTGCCAGATGTAACCCAATATTACTTTTCACACATACGTCACACAGCTGTATCTAGGTCATCTCATTAAGTGTATGGTTAATGCTTCCCCAACAGTTACTCTCCACACTCTCACCTCACCCAAAAGGTAGACAGCTGTATTGCAGATTTCTGAAGCTATTTACAAGTAGAATTTTGGTTTAACAATTGACTTAAATGAGAATTGTAATTTTGACACTAATGATAATTCCATTATTAAACACTTCAAATGCCTGTTTATGACTAAACAGGTTTCTGTACCACATGGAAAAGTTGGACAAGTTAAACATTTAAAGTCCATTTTGGGTACTATCCATAAGTGCTGTGAATTGGTTCTTTCCCTCTTTTATGCAAAAATATAATAGGCAAGTGGTGATTCATAAGGATCCATTTCAGTCCCCATAGAGTAAAGCAAACATTTTAGTTTAATCTTACTTTGTTTTTTAAATATTTTTAATTAGTGAATTTTCTACAAACTCTTGTTAAAGCCTACATGAAAATATGACAAACCAGACTAATTCATAATTTTGATATTTAACAGAATAGGTATCAAGAAGATATTCTCCCCACTCCAAGTGTCCACAGATTTTTAAAATCTCTTAATTGTACACATCTTTCTGTGGTGGCTTGCTAAAAAGAAACCTCAGAGAAAAATCCCATTGGATTGCGGTAAAGAATACATAAAAATGGGCCATAACTTCCATTCCCCTTCCTCACAGGGGAAAAAACCCTAAAAGAAACATTGAGTTTAATGGCCCAATTTTAAGTAGTACCTAGTCCCTTAGAACTGTTTTATTCTTTACTGTAGGTTAGTTAAAGGGTACAAGTCAAATATTTCTCATAGTAAACTATTTAAATATTACACAAAGCAAGATCGTGGAATATGTAAACTTCTTAGAACAGTTAAGCAAAGCTTGAACATTTTGGACTAGAACCTCCAATAATGTAGATTGGTGTAGTTCAGTGGATTTATGCCAATTTACATCAATTGAGGATCTGGCCTGTTCAGTAATCGACTCTCAGCGTGAATCTGTTCATCTGATCAGTTTTGTTTCTGTGTAATGTCAATTCCATCTTAGTGCTAAGAGCCACAGCTTGCTTGCAGCTGGGGGGTAAGATCAGTGAGTCACTGGCACCAGGGGACTACCCTGCTGAAGTTCCTTTTAGCTTTTTCTGCCTTCCCAGTTGCTGGTGCTTGGTCAGCTCTCCCTGCTGCAGGACACTTCTGAGGAAAATTAGAAACCTTTATTGACAATTTTTTGCAATATAGATTAGCTCAATGTGTCCATCTAATTCCCAGCTGTGTCCTAGGGCTTTGATGCAGGACTCTCTTATACTATGTCTGTGTAACATAATGAACCCCTTGGCTACTATTGGAATACAAATAATAAATGATCTTAAGATATCACTGTAGTGCAGATTCATGCCTTTAATGCTCAAAAGTCTAATGTCTTCTATCCAACAATCTAGATTGAATGTAGGTACTTCTTTACAAGTACAGTGTAGAAAATATTGACTTTGAAATGTTAGTAAACATTTTACTTAAGGAAATTACATAGAAATTCACATATCGTACGAGAAGTTAACTGTGCTGAACTTGAGACTAAATTCAGTCATTAAACTGTGAAACAAAGGGACTTCTGTCCTACTTTAAATGTGAATGTCCTCTCAACCTGAACTATGACTTCCCCAATACAACCACCATAAATGTTCCTGTTGTTTTAGGAATTTATGCTGATCTGACCTACACGTAGAAGCATATGTATACATAATAGGTATGCAAGATCCCTTTTATAGGGTTATAGTGCAAGTCTGCTGATAACTTTTTAATTTGTGTTTTTATTGTGCATTTTCCTTATTAGATTAGAGTCAGAACTTTTAATTTTCCATCTCTAATTTCCCTGTAATATGCTTCTGTGATGTTGCTCTCTGTATGCTTTATGAAAATATGCTTATGAATGTAACTGATGTAACTGAAATATGCTTTATGCAGAAGGTCTCTTGTAAGGTATCATTACAAAGCTTATAATCTACCGTGTATGTTCATTCTATTTGTATGAATGTATCATTCTTATATCTGAAGCTAGAAATATCAAGTATAGCTCTCAGGTCCTCTTGTAATTATGCAAAGTATGGGCCATTAATAGTGATTTAGAATCTAGATGGCACCCATTGACTAGGACAATTGGTTTTGGGTGGTTTATTTACCTGCAAACCTTCCTGTGTACTTGTGGGCCTGCCCTTGGGAAATGAAGAATGAGGTCTTCAGTGGCATGTGACTGTGCCACCTAATAATGAATAAAATCACTTCTGTTTATTAATTAACCCAGAGTGAGTGATTAACCTGGGTGAGTGAGCAGCTGTGCATGTGTCTCTATCAGTGTTATAGAGGGTGGATAATTTGAGTTTACCCTGTATAAGCTTTATCCAGGAAAACAGATTTAGAGGTAACTTCAGCACATCAGGTGACAGTTCCAAGGGGGTCTCTGTCGCTGAACCTGTCACAGTGGTGTAGTTGAGCAGGATTGCTTTGTGACGTGCACAGCTGATTGCTTTGAGACACTGGTAGTGTTTTTTGAGTGTGGTCGAAGAACAGACGCAGAGGTTACTGGTTTGTTATTTTCGGGTATTAATACCCCCAGGTATTAATCACTTACTCTGGGTTCATTAATAAACAAAGGTGATTTTATAAAGTATAAAAAGTAGGATTTAAGTAGTTTCAAGTAATAAGACAGAACAAAGTAAGTCACCAAGCAAAATAAAGCAAAAACACGCAAGTCTAAGCTGAATACATTAAGAAACTGATTACAGGTAATAGCTCACCCTCAGAGATGTCCAATAAGCTTTCCTCTCAGACTAGACTCTTTCCAAGTCTGTGCTCAATCCTTTCCCCTGGTACAGTCCTTGTTAGTTCCAGCGACATCTTAGGTGGAAAACAAGGGCTTTTTCATGACTGGCAGCCACCTTTGTTTTGCTCCAATCCCTTTTATAGCTTTGGCACAAGGAAGGAATCTTTTGTCTCTCTTGGTCCCCACCCCTCCTTCTAAATGGAAAAGTACCAGGTTTAAGATGGATTTCATAATCAGGTGACATGGTCACATGTCACTGTAAGACCTCATTCTTCATTACCTGTGGGCTGGCCCACACGTACACAGGAAGGCTTGAGGACTAGAGTTATACTCAATATTTCTAGCTTCAGATACAAGAATGATACATGTATACAAATAAGATGAACACATTCAGTAGATTGTAAGCTTTGTAATGATACCTTACAAGAGACCTTTTTGCATAAAGCATATTTCAGTTACATTATAATCACATTCATAAGCATATTTTCATAGGAGAACATCGTCACAGCTACATCCAGGTCTTTGTCCAGCTTAATCTTTGTTAGATGTTAAAATAGCAATGGGTTTGAGAACTGATTTTATCTCTTTTGTTCCTAGTCAAATTGCAACTTCAGGCAGAAGAAAGAGGAGTGGTGTCAATCAAAGGCGTATGCGCAAATCGTTTTCTGGCTATGAAGGAAGACGGCAGATTATTGGCATTGGTAAGCAACGCTCAGTCCTTTCTTTACTTCACCTTCCTTCATGTTTAGCAGCTGATGTTCGAGACATAGGAGTTACTCAACTGATCAGTCATATTGAGTTGTTCACGGCCAAATTGTGCCTTCAGCACCCAGCCTGAATAACGGGACTCAGCACTGGGAAGAGGCATCCTTCCCCAATCCTAGGCTGCAGAGCCACACCATAGTGGCTCTTGCCTGCAAAGGGCATAAGACCAAGAGAAAACATTTAGTGATTTTGTTTAAAGGGCATCAGTCAATTTAAAAAAAAATCCCACTTATTTCCAAAAATGAAATTGCTACCATTGTTAGAGTAATCTTAACTGTATGTGAAAACAATTAGATGGGTGAAAACTGTTTTTAAAGTTTGCTTGATTTTTGTGTTTTTTGACAGTAGTCTTTCATAGTTTTTTTCTTAATAGTGAGTCAGTTTCTCTTGTTTTGTGTGGCTTTATCCAGACTGAAAAACTAGGAGAGAGACATTTTTGAAAATGTGTGTAAAAATACAAGTAGTAGGTAAAGTCAAAGAGCAGGTATAGCACCTGAAACTACTTAATCTTTTTAAAATTAACTGGTTTTCCAGCTGTCAGCACTTCTATATATTGGGTAGTAGTAGCATTACTATAAACCTTAAGTCGATACATTTGGCATGAATTATATTTTAACATCAGCCTGTAAAAGATGTTTTTTTTCAATTCTGTTTCAGGACCTACAGTGTTCAGACCCTTTTCATTTCACTTACAACACGCACAATGTCTATGTTCTTCTGAAGTTTTATCAGATTTAAGTGTAAACTTTTGGTGTCTTTACCTATATATTTTTCATATAGATCCATTTAATCCAAACACCCAGCATTAGTGACGAGCCATTATATCACTGTAATATTTCCTTCCAGAAATTTTCTACTAGCTCTTAAGTGAGTCGTTAGTACTTCAGTTATTTTGGAACGCAGCAGTGTAAATATTCTGTGAAATTCTCCTTAACTAAAGACACATTGGATTAGTTCTTAACTTCCAGCTGAGCTCCAATTAGTGAAGGATCCAAAAGGAGGGCTAAAAGAATTTTCTGTTCTTCTAATCCTCAAGGCAGTTGAGATCCAGTTCAGTCTGCTCTCCCCCTGCCTCCCCATAATTTAGAGCAGCCTTAGGGAAGCTCTAATTTATGTAGGTTAGTAGCAATCCCAAGGGACCGTTGTACCAGCAAGGATCACTGGAGCACAGCACAGCTTGGTACACACCTTCTTCTGCTCCCAGCAGCAGACTCTCTACACCAGGACAAATCCACAGTTGTCCTTTTAGTCAGTTTTTAATGATCTCTTTGCACTAGCTGAGCAGCAGGGAGGGAGTGGAGTGTGGGTTGAATCTGGCTCTTGTTTTCCTGCGAAGGTATTTCAAGATAGTCTTCAGCAGTGGTATCTGTAAGGTCGTGCAGACAAAATGGAGACGATACCAAGGATTGCTTGTGGGGTGGTGTCTACATGGGGAGGTTTACCAGTATGACTGTACTGGTATAATGATACTGATATAATTTAACTTCCTGTGTGGGCATTCATATTCTGGAAAGTGTCCACAATAGAGTGACCCGATTTTATAGGGACAGTCTCAATTTTTGGGTCTTTTATTACTCCCCCACCCCTGTACCAATTTTTCACACTTGCTGTCTGGTCACCTTAGTCCACAGGAAGAGGTATAGTAATGCTGTAAACTTACCCGTGTAGACAAGCCCTGAGAGAGAGACATATATTTCCTGGCCTCCATCACATAGCTTATTAGGGTTACAAAAGGCTGTGTTTTTATGACATACCAGGGATTATTGGCTGCTACATTTTTTTTCATCCAACAAAAAATCAAATGTAAATACAATATATCAACTAAAACAGCCACAAACTGATAGAGCCAATTAATAAAATATACAGAAACATTCAAGGAGGAAAGTAAGGATATGAGACTTCTGATACTAGCTATAATCTGTCAACCTCAATGGCTTTTTGAGCATACAACTATTTCTCAGGCCTTGGCTACACTGGAGAGTTGCAGCGCTGGTGGTGGGTTTACAGCGCTGCAACTTACTCACTGTCCACACTTGCAAGGCACATACAGCGCTGCATCTCCCTGGCTGCAGTGATGGCTGTACCCCTGCTCTGCCTGGGGTATAAGGATTGCAGTGCTGGTGATGCAGCGCTGCTCTGCAAGTGTGGTCACCAAAAGTGCTGTAATTGGCCTCCAAGGTATTCGGAGGTATCCCAGAATGCCTGTTCAGCCACTCTGCTCATCAGTTCGCCCTCTGCTTCCCTGGCCTCAGGTGACCTGCCCTTTAAATGCCCCGGGAATTTTAAAAATCCCCTTCCTGTTTGCTCAGCCAGGTGTGGAGTGCAATCAGTGAATCTTTCCAGGTGACCACGCCTCCACACGCCAAACGAGCCCCAACATGGAGCAATGGCGAGTTGCTGGACCTCATCAGTGTTTGGGGTGAGGAAGCTATGCAGTCACAGCTGTGCTCCAGCCGTAGGAATTACGATACCTATGGGCAGATCTCAAGGGCCATGCTGGAAAGGGGCCATGACCGGGACGCAGTGCAGTGCAGAGTTAAAGTAAAGGAGCTGGGGAGTGCCTATTGGAAAGCCCGTGAGGGAAACTGCCGCTCAGGTGCTGCCCCCACAACCTGCTGTTTTTACAAGGAGCTGGATGCGATACTTGGGGGTGACCCCACTGCCAATCTGACGACCACGATGGACATGTCACAGCGGGGGAGTAAAGGTGGGGGAGGAGGGGGAGCGGGGAGAGAAAACTGATAGTGAAGGTACTGTGGTGGGGAGAGACACCCCGGAGTCCCAGGAGGCATGCAGCCAGGAGCTCTTCTCAAGCCAGGAGGAAGGTAGCCAGTGTGGAGGACAAACAGAGGAGCGGGTTCCCGGTAAGCGCTTTTTTTTTCAGGATGGAAATTTTTCGGGAGAGGAGGGAGGGTTTAGGGCTGCATGCATGCATGCCTAGATGCGAATAGCGCATTGATGTGGTCTATCACGTCGCGGTAATCGGCCTCGGTAATCTCTTCAAAGTTTCAGCCAGAGCGTGGGCAATGCGCTTGCGCAAGTTTATTGGAGAGCCACTGTGGTCCTTGTCCCAGTCAGGCTAACGCATTGTCCGCGCCACTGTGCCACGAGGGGTGGGGGACCATTGCTGCACACAGGCAAGCTGCATAGGGCCAGGGTGGAATCCGCATTGCTGTAGAAGACCCTCCGTGCTTCCCAGGTGACCCGCAGCAGCGAGATATCTTCCAGGATAAACTCCTGTGGAAAATGTTGGGAGAGTGTTCAGTGTAGGTGCCCTGCAGCTGTTTGCTTTCCCCAATGCACAGAAACCCCAGTACAGTACCCTGAAGCAATCAGTCCCCCTTACTCACCATTTCGGGGCTCCCGTGGGTTATGTGCGCTCTCTTTGGGATGGGAAAATTATGCTATTGTGAAGACTGTTACTCCTTCACTGTGGGGAATAACTGTCTGGATATAAACAATGCTGCCTCTGTTAAGTGTTGCATTTTTGCCTTTCCACAAGCAACCTTGAGATCTCGGCTGCCCGTGTTATCACAGCTGAAGAGACTCCAAAACCTCCGGAAGAAGCCGCGAAAAAAGCAAAGACGACATGCTGCAAAGCAGTTATGGATCACTCTCCACAGAGAATCAAAAAGTGCAGGACTGGAGGGAAAGGGAAAGCAGGATCCACCAGAAAAACGCAGCGCCAGGAAGAAAAGCACAAAGCAGCTGATAAGCATCCTGGCGCGCCAAGCGGACTCTATCCAGGCGCTCGTAGCCATGCAGGCGCAGAGCACTACCGCGCCCTCCCCTTGTCCCAAAGCTCTTTCCCTTGTGCCCCATGTCAGCTCCAAAACCCCTTCCCAGCATCCAGGTTCTTACCACCACCAGCTGCCTCCAACACACCTGTACGTTCCACCAACCAGCCCTGAGAACTACGACCCTTACCCTCTGCACTCAACCCCCATCACCATGCAGTATAGGCATCCTGAAGTGCAGCAGTCATTGCACAGCACTCCAGACAGGACATATTCAAACCTGTGACTGTACAGTTCCCACCCCCCCCCTGCCCTTTTTAGGTTCCCAAAAGTTGTGTGTCTGTCAATAAAGTTATTTTCTTTTCAATAAATGAATTCTTGGCTTTGAAAACAGTCTTTATTATTGCAGAAAGTCAAAGATACCTTAGCCCAGGAAAGAAACAGGCACTGCAAATCAGCTTAGGAAAACAGATTCCTACTAACATTGTAACCACTGCACTTCACTCCCGTGCAAGGCACCAAACATTACTGTTGGTTTTCAGCCTCAAATTCCTCCCTCAAGGCATCCCTAATCCTTGTAGCCCTGTGCTGGGCCTCTCTAGTAGCCCTGCTCTCTGGCTGTGCAAATTCAGCCTCCAGGCATTGAACCTCGGAGGTCCATGCCTGACTGAATCTTTCACCCTTCCCTTCACAAATATTATGGAAGGGTACAGCACGCGATATAACCGCGGGATGCTGCTTTCCCCAAGTCCAGCTTTCCCATACAGAGATCGCCAGCGCCCCTTTAAACGGCCAAAAGCACACTCCACAGTCATTCGGCACGGCTCAGCCTGTAGTTGAACCGTCCTTGCTGCTGTCAAGCTCCTGTATGTACGGTTTCATGAGCCAAGGCATTAACAGGTAAGCGGGGTCTCCAAGGATCACAATGGCATTTCACGTCCCCCTACTGTGATCTTCCGGTCTGGGAAAAAAGTCCCGGCCTGCAGCTTCCTGAACAGGCCAGTGTTCCGAAAGATGCGTGGCATCATGCACCTTTCCAGGCAGCCTGTGTTAATGTCAATGAAAACCTTGCCCACGTGATCCACCACAGCGCCTGGAGAACCATAGAGAAATACCCCTTCCGATTAATGTACTCGATGCTAGGTGGGGTGGTGCCAGAATAGGAATATGTGTCCCATCTATCGCCCCTCCACAGTTAGGGAAACCCATTTGTGCAAAGCCATCCACAATGTCCTGCACGTTCCCCAGAGTCACGGTTCTTCTTAGCAGGATGCGATTAATGGCCCTGCAAACTTGCATCAACACGATTCCAACGGTCGACTTTCCCACTCCAAACTGGTTCGTGACGATCGGTAGCTGTCTGGAGTTGCCAGCTTCCAGATTGCAATAGCCACCCGCTTCTCCACCGGCAGGGCAGCTCTCAATCTCGTGTCCTTTGCGCCGCAGGGTGGGGCGAGCTCAGCACACAGTCCCATGAAAGTGGCTTCTTTTCTCATCCGAAAGTTCTGCAGCCACTGCTCGTCATCCCAGACTTGCAGGACGATATGATCCCACCACTCAGTGCTTGTTTCCCGAGCCCAAAAGCGGCGTTCCATGGTGCTGAGCATTTCCGTGAATGCCACAAGCAATTTAGTGTCACATGTGTCAGGTGACTCGCTGTCGACGGACTCCTCACTGTCACTCTGGAGCTGAAGGAATAGCTCAACTGCCAAACATGATGTGCTGGCGACACTCATCAGCAAAGTCCTCAGCAGCTTGGTCTCCATTTCCCACAGAAATCGCACTGCACAGAAACCGTTGGGAGACTCACAATGGCGCCAAATGTGGACGGAAAAACAGTGACTGCTGGGATGTGAAGCGATGCACCATGGGGCGTTGTGACATGGACGGAAGGGTGCGGGTCATTCCGCTTCCCTTCCCACAACCCACGGTGCCAAAATGGCACGAGGTGCTCTGTGGGATAGCTGCCCACAATGCACCACTCCCAACAGCGCTGCAAATGCTGTAAATATGGCCACACTGCAGCACTGGTAGCTGTCAGTGTGGCTACACTGCAGCGCTTTCCCTACACAGCTGTATGAAGACAGCTGTAAGTGTAGCCATGGCCTCATTCTCAGAACCATTCCTTTTGCAATGCACTTATGTGGATCCTTGCCCTGGAGCCTGTGTTGGGTGTTCGTGGTATTTTCTTTTGTCATTGATTAGGTGGGCATGTGTTTAATTTTGCCACTAACTTTCTGAATGCCCTCAAGAAATAGAGACCCAGTGTTGTCCTTAGTTTTGTTTGGATATCTTCTGTTCCTCCTAGAAGATGGACTTACGACATATAGCTTTGGTGTGGATGGTAAAGCTGTGTTTGTAGCCCCTTTATTTCTTTAATCTTTTTTCAACCATTTGCAATGGAATTAACCATTTGGCATTCTTTTCCTAATTTTTCTTTTCTCCTGTTTTACTTTACATTTGTGTGTGGGTTTTGTAGTTGGTGTTGAAGTGACTTCAGGATTAATTGTTTTCTTTTTTTTTTTGACTTAAGCTTATTGGATGTTGGCAATAAGGTGAACAAACTGTTTTTGTCAAGTAACAATGTTATTAACCTGTGGTGTGCAACAGCTCAATTGAAGAAAATGCAAAAAGTTGTCTTTGGAAAGATAATCCTTCCCATTTAATTGAAATAGATCTAAGCTATTCTTGCTTCAAGGGTGATCAGAAATGTCATTATGTGACTTTTTGGTTCTTTTGCGAGAAACTAACTGCAAATTTCACACTTGGATACTTCAGTGGCAACATTCTTGCCTTGCCAAAATAGGACATCCTTGGCCCTGTCAATGCCCAAATAGATTACACGTAGCGTTTCCAATGTCATACTGCATAATTGTGTGCAGAAATTGCATCTTGATAGTTCCAGTAAGATGTTACCCTTGGAGAAGTGTGTGCTTTTTCTGTTGTCCACTCATCTAGAATTCTCTCTCAAACTCTGGTGAAGTTGGGTCATTTTGTGTTTCTCATCTGAGCCTGTGAAGTTTTCCAGAAAAAAAAAAGTGGTAATATTTACACAACTATTCAAATACCACCTCATCCTGCAGCTCCTTAGTTTTTCTATTTATAGGAGCTCTTGAAAATACTCCATTATAAGATGTATTTTTTTAAACCTAACCAGTATTTCTCTTTTAATGAGTACTCTCACAATTTCATGCTCTATCTGAAGCCTAGGTGCAGTGTTTCAAATGATATTTCTATAATATATCTTCTAAATTTGTCACCTATTTATATTGCTACTGATTTCTGCCCATAAACATTCAAGAAACTAAGAACTGAAAACAACAATTGCTTTGGAAGAGTGTACTGCTGGATAGTTCCCAATTAACATAAATTAGCGTGATCTGGAATGTTAGGTTCTTAATCTCAAAGATTTCAGTATGGTTGCTTCTGGATACCTTTGTTTAATTCCCCAAAATGTCTTTTACAAGTCTTAAGTGGTTCTGTGTTTACCTTAAGCTGCATTCTGAATTGAACATTTTATTGTGACACTTTAAAGCAAATTTATCCCTAACTAACATTCCCTTGAATTTTGAAGGCGTCCTTGTTTTGCAGTCTTTCCATTGCCTTAACATTTCTTTGACCTGGTTAATCTCCTTGGTGATTTGGAATGTCTTATACGATTAATCTCATTCAGCCCAAACTAGTACTTGTTTCTGTTTAAGGTTTTTATTCCTTAGCACACTGCAGATGATTAGCGTCTCCCATTACATTGTTTGTTTTCATCGGAAATCAACAGATTGTCCCTTTAAGAGGGAGCAGGGCCAGTGGCTTTGTGATTTATCAGTGGCCTCATAATTGGGCTTAAGTGTGCAGCTGGGCCCTAGGGAGAGAGACTGAGACAGTGGTAGGGCCAATCAGGAAAAAGCCGGTAAAAGCTGCCTTGGTCAGCCAACAAAAGGGGCCAGAGAGAGATGAGAACCACCAGAGACCAGGAGACTGAGAGGTCCCAGAGGGAAGCTGTAGGTGGCATCTGGGAGAAGGCTGAAGGCAGGAGAGCAGCACGATGGGTTTGCTGGATTACTTCTTCAAGCCAGAGAACCAAGGCTAGAGAGCTGAAGGCCAGAGAGCAGCAGAGGGAGTTGCCTGCTGACTTTAAAGCTGGAGAGTTGAGGCTAGGGGAGCAGTGGATGGGCTTACCCATTGACATCTTCCAACTGGAGAGCTGGAGCCAGAGGGTGGGAAGAGGGCTCAGGGCCAAGGGGAGTGTGGGATGCTTCCCTGGTGAGGGTAAACTCACAGCAGAAAGGCTTTGGGGGCGCCTGCTGGGACGAGCCGAGTTCCACTCCACTGTGCTGGTAAGATAAGGGAAGACCAACAGAGCCCAGTAATGGTGGAAGATGCTGGAGTGTGGTAGATTGTATTTTAGCACTCTTTGGATTAGGCTGTTCTAATAAACCAACCCCAAGAAGTGGTGTTCTTGAGGCAAGAAAACTTGTGCAGAGTAACTGGAGACTCTGAAGGAGGGAAACTGAGGTTCCCTGTTCTGCCACTAGTGGGGGCTCCAGGCAAGGTCACCTTATGACAGTAATCAACTATTATTTCTATTCCATTCAGATTCTCCAAGGTCTGGGACTAGATACTTTGCTGTTGAGGCAATCCAAAAGGGAAATCACTTAAATATAGATATACCAGAAGGGGAACAGATGGTATACAATTTTGGACTTTCGGTTATGAATCGGACCTGCCAAACCATTTGTCTTGCATTCAGACCTGAAAATGCTCATGCATTTTGAAGTCTAGGCAAGCCCTTCTCAGTATCTGCCATGAGGCAGTGCTCTCATTTGATGACATAATTGAGATCTTTTTGATCCAAAGAAATCCATTACTTTGGTCACTGTAATAAAACCATACTGTTATCCCTGTCAGTATGAGTCTATATCGAGTGATATTACTGAAAGTATAACACCCAATTTTAGCACTTGGGCCAATTCAGCTTTTACTTTATTTCTCAGTGCTAATGAGACACTAGATTATAAACAGATTTTTAGAGCACACTGGAATCTATAAGAATTATTACAATTACTGTACAACTATTACATTATATTATACTTACGTCATTCCAGCCCATCCACCACTTCATCAAATTCTTTTAAGAGTATCTTTTGCATTATGTAGAATAGACAGTTATTCACTCATTTGACCATCAGCATATATAGATTTCTCTTCAACCCAAGTACATACTGAACTTTTTTCCCCAGTATTTCATGCTATTTTGGTATCTGTCCTTACACAGACCTGCCAGCGTCCTTTCACCCACTCTACAAAACAAGTGTTGTTTTTTATTTTAATATCTGGTGGTATGTAATCATTTTACATGTCTGCTGTGATTACGTTGATAAGCTCCAGTATCTGTTTTGATGCTCACTTTGGGTTATTTTATTTCCAGGTATCACATATCAATTAGTTATAGAACCTCTTTGTAAAATTTATTAAGAGACTCAACCAAAAACTCAGTTTCTGAGTTATCTTCATCCAGAGCTTTTACTTGCTCTGGGTAGATGTTCATAAATGTATCTTGTCTTCGTATTTCTTTGTCATTTATGCTGAGTAACTTCTTTTGCAAAATGGCTTATTGTGCGTCTGACACTGCACCTCTTGGGCTGAACTCCTGAAATGTGCAGTGATGGATTGTATTTCTTTATAGCTTGGCATGAAGTTTTAAATAGGTGTACCTCTGTTTTCTGTAATTGTTAACAGATTAATTTGGGAAACATCATTTTCAATAGCTCTGTCCCTTTCTGCAGGGATCAGTTATCAGAAGAGCTGGTTCAAAAATTTTTGATGGAATGTTTTTCCATCAGAAAATGCTGTTTTGACAAAATCAAGTTAATCAAACATTGATGAGAAATTATCAAAATGATGCATTCACTAAGGTTGAAATACTTCATTTCAACTTCGATATTGTAGTAATAAAATAATAGCCTAAACATTCAACTTTATAAAACAAAACAAAACAAAACCAAAATTTGTAATATTTTCTTTCACAGGCATTTGAGATTTTTACTTTTCCTCCTGATTTGATGCAAGATGAAACTTCTAAATCTGAGCATTTACTATGGGATGAGAATTCCATTTTTTGACCAGCTCTTATCAGTTTTACTTCAAATAATTTGTCTTATTAGGCCATCTGTTAACTGGGCATAATCATGTGACTTAGCCTTGTCATATAGGTCTAAAACATAATGGTCAATGGTGTCACCTGGCTGTTGTCTTGTAAAGAAAATGTTCCTTTATAACCAAGTGACATTCTTGTGTTGATCAGAATATCCTTCAAATTTCTGAATGACTGGCTTGTGATTTGTACTTCCTTTCAGTATATTCTAGTGAAAATGTTAAAATCTCCAGTGTCTCTGAGCTTGCTTCTTGTAGCAATGTGCAGGACTTCAACCTCAGGTTTCTTTCCAATCATGCTTGCCTTCAGGAAACTTGGGAAGTGCTGCAGTTGCTGTCTCCATTTCTCTGACAGATTCTTTTCCATTTCCCAAGACTTACTTACTTAGAAGAAACAACTTATTGTTTGACAAACACCTTGTAATAGGGGTGTAACCCAAAGAGTGCTGGTAAGAGACTAATATTTTATTTCCTGGCCCCAGTCACATAATGGTGTTTGCCTTTTGTAACCATGACCTGTTATCACATGACTGTGTCAGTATTCCCTGACTCCAGCAGCTACTGTCACAGGTTATCCTTCCAGTTTTAACCAGTTTATAGGCTAATAGCACACTGAACTTTAGTTTTTAATGCAACTTTTAATTCTTAATATGAATGGTCTAGGATTTCAAATTAGTTCAGTCTGAATTTATCTTCAAGGTGGGTGCAGTTTTCTCTTAGTGAATCAGTGGTGGCAGGCACTGCAGTCTACAGTGGAAGAATTTTGACAGGATGTTACTCTTACCTTCAGTCAGTTCTGTAATCAGAGAATCATGACTATTTCTGAAGAAGCTATGGTTTGGCTACTGTGTGTGTGTGTGGTGCTGTAAAACAGACTGTTGAACCAATTTAACTACAGCCAACACTGTTAATGTTGCCACTTTCCATGTTTTGTTTTTATTTAGTGGTTCAGACTTCTTCTGGCCTGAGAACTAAATTTGGTAGTAGACAAAACATTTTACTCAAAGATGGCCAGATTCTACAATCCTTATTCAGGCTAAGTGGAACTCACTCACCTGAGTAGTTCTATCAGCTTCAGTGGAATTACTCATGTGAATGAGTGCCACTTAACGTTAGGGTTGCAGAATATGGCCCAGAATTATTTCCTCTGTTTATTCTTTAATAGAGGGACTGTATAGGTTAAGTATTAGAAGTGAGCAACTGAGTCTTTCACCTCTAGATCACCATGTTGAATCTAACCCTGATCAATATAATCAAAAATGCACTGTCATCTAAGGGTTGTACAGTGGCCTGTGAAATGAGTCAGTGGTCAGAATCCCATTCCTATTGGACAGGTGTCCACATCCTACATGTCACTCAGAAGAAAGGATGAAGCGTGAATAGATCATATTGAGTGCATCACCCTCTCTTCCCTTGAGGTGGTCCCTCCAAGTCAGAGTAGAACTACATTTTCAGGACAGTATACAAAAGATAGCAGCAGTGCAAGCTTTTCTGTGGATAAAGAGAGGATGACTTGAGTTTCCAAAGCTGTCAGTCAGGCACCCTTCACAATTAAGAGCTTGTTTATCTGATGATTTAGAGCATGGCAGGCTAGAGTGCTGCAGATCTACAACACAGCTTGATGTGCACTAAGTGACTGTATAGATAAACTCTAAATTCTCAATTTTTTTGTCATTCTAAAATTCTTATTTTTTGGCTTGAAAGTCTTTTCCAGGTATTTTGTTTGTTGTCTCCCCCCTGCTTTTTACCTGAGAAGTATCAGGAATGGCAAATCCTGGTTTTGTTGGGGAGCTCACTGGAGGTTCCAGATGTGGATTGTTTGCTTTTACCTGCTGTCAGTTGAAGGAATAGGGGTTGTTGATTTTTAACAGATACCTCCTAAGCATTTCTTAGGCCTTATAGTTAAACTGGATGTTAACAAAAGTTTTAAGCAGTCTGAGTGAAAAGCACTTCCTCTTTCAATTAATCAAGTTTTACCTGCATAATCTCTCTCATGTTATAATCTTATTAGTTTGCTAGTCATGTATAGTTTTTTACAGGGTAGACAAGACCACAATTCCTAACATTAAAAACTTAAAATCTGAAAGAAAAAAAATCAGACCACCTTGTCGTTGTATCATAAAGAAGGAAAAGCACAACCCCATTTTTCCTCTTTATTGGTGACCTTTACATTTACAATATGAAAAACACAGGTATTTCCTATAAATTCGAAGGTTTATCATTTTAATGGTGCTAACTCTCATTAACGTTAACTTGCACGCAGAGATGAAACAGGTGAGACTCCAGATTGTTGTTCTAACTACAGTATCTTTTCAGTTCCCATCATGATGCATCTTAAGTAACCCCTATTTTAGACAGAATATTAATGCTCGCAACTGTCATCCTTGACTGTACTCTTACCTCACTTCCAAAGCTTAGTGTTGTCTGGTTATTACTTTGATTGGAGACCACCATAGAATTGCAGGACATGAAATTGATATTTCAAGATAAGTTCTGCAACCAATTCCTTAATATGGTATGAGTGGAAATGGTGCTGCTGGAGGTGTCAGCTTTTTGGATAAGATGCAAACCAAGATCCTGACCACCTGTGATCACTTAGGTTATGTCTACACTGCAATTAGACACCCACGTCTGGCTCATGCCAGCTGACTCTGAAATAGGGGCTATTTAATTGCAGTGTAGTCACGCAGGCTTGGGCAGGAGCCTGGGCTCTGGGACCCTCCCACCTCACAGGGCCTGAGAGCCTGGCTCTGGCCCAAGAGCCCGAATGTCTGCACCACAATTAAACTGCCTCTGAGCCTAATCCCTGTGAGCCTGAATCAGCTGGTATAGGGATTCCTTTGTACTTTTTTGCAAAAGCCTTAGCTGACTGTCCAATTGGGGAGTTATATTGAATCTACATAAATTCTGCTTCAAGTCTGAACTGAATTCAGTGCTTTTTATCCTCCTTTCCTTGTGCAGTTTTACTTAGTCTTACTAAAGCTATAGAGTTGGCTGTATTTCTGTGGTGGTTGAGACAATTAATGCATATATTTGCGCACAACTGAAGTGCTTTGAGATCTTCTGTGGTGAAAGGTGCTCGGTAAATGTTAGATTATGATTTTGTAATCTTTTCTTTAGGAGATAGGACACAAAGCGCGAGACAAGTATTGGTTTTGACTATTTTAAAATTTTTAAATGTTCGTGATTTAGAGGTGCATCAGAAGTCAGCACATGGATTCTGTTCAAAGATCTTCACAAATCAAAAGTAGTATATAGAAATGGCTGCAAGTATCTATATTCTGTTGCCAAAACCTATATTTGGAGACTGAGGTTTGGTTAGGTCTTTAATACACAGCAGACTCCTTATTCCACACTGTAGTTGTGCATTTAGTTGCTCATAGCAATAGAAACCTGACACAAATGTTAAGATTCAAAATTTTCCCATGTATGTTTGTATGCATAGGCTATGAAGCCTAGTTGTTTTCAGGTTTGGGTTTAGTTGTAGTTAAATACTTTAAATTTTCAATTAATAGTCATAAAGCAATACAGCAGTTCTGTTGGTAACTAATGTGGCAGATGGGCTCTCTGTTTAGGATGTATTTTGGTTTATTTGTTTTGATTCCCATCCAAAATTTCAGACACACTTTCCTTTTAATGATTAACTTATGCTGTCATTTGAAGAACTCTTTTCATAGAGTAAATGTATGTGACTGAATGTGATACGGCTGAGATATGAAAAGGAGGTAGCTCTCTTTCTCTAAATCAATGCTCTGTTCTATTTTAGTTCTTTTCTTTTTGAGATGTCCTCCTGCCTCTTTTTAAGGAGACAATCCTGCAATCAAATGAACCCCAGCACAATGGCTCTCTGCCTTTGTACAGGGTCAATGCTAGTGGCACCTAAAAGGTTAACTGAGAGGCATAGTGTGGCTGCAGTACAGGTAAATATTGGAGAAATTAGTGTCCCCAAATAAAATATTAGAGTTTTTCCCCCTCCCTTTGTTGAAGTGGAGAAATATAGTGGTGGGTTTTCCTCTTTGAGATCCAGAGGGACACTAAATCTACCAGTTCTCTCCTTATTACCAACAGCCATTAAAACCTACCTAGTCCAGCAGTGGCTAATTTAAAGATCCCAGTGAAACAATTCCAAACATGCAGAATCTAAGGATTAAATTCTGATGCCTTTACTCATGTACTCAACTAGATCCTTTGACATCAGTGGGATTATTTGTAGAGTAAGGTACTACTCAACACAAGTGATGGTGTCAGACTCAGGTCCTGAGGGAGCAGGGGCTTCTGCTAGGTGTAAAGCTGTGCAGCAGAAGATGTATGGGAGTGGATTGGCTGGTACAGGAATTCAATGATTTTTCTCTTCTGGAGTTTGAAGAAGATGAGAACAATTAATAATTCCAGATGCTAGATAAATATGGAAGTGGGGAAATATTTGGCATCAGAAGATCACTACAAATCACTCTTTGTACTGCAGGGATGGCGTGCATCTTGGTGTCACAGGAAACCCATGCTTTCCTGGAAACGTGAGTCATGGAATCTTGAGCTGCATTTGTTGAACTCTGTCAAGTGAAAGATAAAAACTTACTGGCTCTAAAGAGAGCTTGTAGGTTTTTTTCAAGGCAATCAAAATGTAATCTCTCTCTCTCAACAATAAGCCACTAACTCTTAAGGCTCTTGAAAGAAAAACACATTTCAAGGTGCACTTTGCTTCAATTTGGTGAGCATGATGTACAGGTTTAGGAGGGAGTAGAAGACCCACCTATTTCTGTGCTATTTACAGTGAAATTAGTTGATGTGTACATATAGTAGAACCTCAGAGTTACGAACACCAGAGTTATGAACTGACCAGTCAACCACACACCTCATTTGGAACCTGAAGTATGCAATCAGGCAGCAGCAGAGACCCCAAAAAAGCAAATATAGTATAGTACTGTGTTAAACAGTAACTACTAAAAAAAAATAAAAAGGAATTAAAAAAAATTGACAAGGTAAGGGAACTGTTTCTGTACTTGTTTCATTTAATTTAAGATGGTTAAAAGCAGCATTTTTCTTCTGCATAGTAAAGTTTCAAAGCTGTGTTAAGCCAATGTTCAGCTGTAAACTTCTGAAAGAACAACCATAATGTTTTGTTCAGAGTTACAAACAAACTCCATTCCCAAGGTGTTCATAACTGAGGTTGTACTGTACATTGTTCTTTCCTTTTTCCCAGTGTCAGCTAGTCTGTCTCTTCTTAGAATATAAGCTCCTTGGAGAGGGTACTATCCTTGGGCGCTTGGAATGCGGCTAGCACACAATGGGTAGTACCATACATAAATAATATCACCACTTTCAGAAGCTCTATGTGAGGGAGGTGGTGGAGACAGAATGGGGAAATGGGTTCCTGGGAACAGGCTGGGGAGACAGGGGATTCAATGGGAGTTAATGGGAGGGAAGGACAAAATGGGTGAGTCTATTGGCTCTCTGAAGCGTATTCATTTAATTGAAACAAGTCAATGTAAAGATATTTAATGTGTGTATATACCTCAGCATCCTAGTATTTCAATAATGGTTGGCAAATATGAGCTCAGGTATCTGATTCTCAGTTCCTTTGCTTGAGGCAGGAATTGAAGAAATGGGTGAGGAAAGTGGTTAAACCTACAGCTGCCTTATCTTTGGATCTGTGAGTCTTGAAGGGGGAATAATGCATGTAGCTCTATTTCTTTGCTGTGGGCCTGATTCTGTAAAGAACTAAAACATGAGTAATTCCATTCCTACTCAGGAAAGCACATAAGAATGCTCATCTTTAAAGTCAATTGGACTAATTATATACTTTAAAATGTAAGCATAGATGTTGCTGAATCAGGACCCATATTCAGATCCAGGAACCCACTGCAGGTCCAGGAAAGGTAGGTAGCATGCCAGAAAGGGGTTACTGCCACCACCACATGTGGCCCTTTGCCCACAGCTGTGTGAATAATTGGGCCTTCTCTTCCAAAACCAACTGTTCTATGTTATGATTTAATATTTTTTGTTGGCCACTGAGAACATTCACAACATTACTCCTGGGGGAATTCTACACCAAAAAAATAAATTCTGTGCACAATATTTTAAAATTTTGCATATTTTATTTGTCAAAATAACACAATATAATGGTAATTTATTTCAAAATACCTGTTCGCAAGTATGTCTGTTAGAGTACAGAAAAGAAGAAAAATCAGGAATTTTTTTAACATAATTACATACTAGGCATATCAATACAGAACTCTGAGTAATCATTCATTTAAACTGCAATACAGAAACTTCTTTTCCACACCCCTCAGAAGCAGCCCAAAGGGTTGGGGGAGTCAGGGGTAATGGAGGAACAGAGGGAGGGGAAGTAATTGCTGAGAAGGAGCCTGGGAGTTAGGAGGAAGGTTGGATCTGGATGGGAGAAATATGGAACGGGTTTTTTGGGGAAAGGGGATCGTTAGGAGGCTGCGGAGTCTCCTCCATGCAGACCCCATTTCTGACCCTGTTGCTGTGTGTCCCTGAACCCCTACTCCCATTCATCCCCTGGCTCTATCACCTCACTAACTCCTGTGCCCCACCCATCTATCCCCCCCAACTAGCTCTTCTGAACCCCTGTCTTTGTGATCTCCCCCCAGCAGCCCTGTGTTCCCTACTGTTTTTTCCCTTCTTCCCCCTCTGGCCCTGCAGGCAAGGAAGGCATTGAGGAAGGCAGCCTCTGCCCCTTTCCTCTCTGCAGGTAGGTAGTTGCTTCAGCTTGTGAGTCAACTGCCCTCTTCTGGGCCCACATCCACCCCCGGTGGGTGAAAAGTGTAATTACAGCATGATCCCTAAAACTTCCCTTCTCCTAATTTTGTGCTTGCAAAGTAGTGCAGAATTCCCCCAGGAGTAGACAAAGTTCCTGCCCCAGAGATCTTACAATCTAAAAATTGTAAAGATTTTTGCTTTTTAAAGTCAAAATTGCATTAAATTATTCCTTTTGAAGTGAGATGCATTATTCTGACAACAAAATGATTAGCTCTTGCAGAAAAATCTGTAACAGATGTATTAATTGCGTTGTTCTACATCAGTAAAAATGGATAAAGTGCATGTGTTTGGGAGGGAGGAACAGCAGGGAAGGGGCTGTTTGTGTTCGGCATTAGAAAATTACTAGAAATTTGAGGGTTGTATCTTATTTAATTCTAAACAATGTAGGTTGGATTCTAAAGGTGAAAATTGCATCATTTGATGCAAACACTTCTACAATCTGGCTGTCAGGAACCAATAAGGGAGTGGACAGTGGCATGTATTCAAGCTCTTATATGGCATGCATCTGACACCACTGGACTTCAACAAGTTCCCAGTATTTCCTATAACTAATTTCTTTAGAATGAAGTAAAACTGCAGTAATTGGTTTGAAGGTATATGTGTATTGGGGAATTTCTGCTTATGCATTAAAAACTAAAATAACTTGTGTGTATGTAAATCCTTCAGGAAATAAATCAGGCAGGATTTACTGTCAAGTAGGATTTAGCTTTAGATGATGAAAATGTACTTTAAAGTTTCTCTCTACCTAGGTGTTACCAGCTATTGAGGCTGATAATCGGTGTCACAATTGGGAAATATTAATTTCCCTTTATAGAGTTAGAGACTAACTGTATTTTCCTGGATTCTGAAATGCACATTGCAAAGTATATTGTAGAACATAATTGAAATGGAGTAAAATTTTAGTTAACATGAATATTTTTCCTGGCTTAGAAATGGATAGAATAAATGGATAGAATAAATACAATTTCCACATGGGATACACTCGTTAAATTTAATTTTTTCGTCGTAAAGAAATATTATTATTGTTATCCTGGTAACAGAATAGGCTCACTACTATTAATATTTTTGTTACTGCACAATAGTACCATAGGAATTGGCTTCAAGAAAATTAAAAGAAACCAGACAAACAGAAGAGTTTGGTCCGAGGCTGGACCGCTAATATTCTATTTCTGACAAGTTGATAAAAAGATTTGGCAGGGCAAATGACCCACTTCATACTTTTTCTCCTGTTGTAACTAGGCAAGAGGGATAGTTGAATTGCCTAGCGTGGAAATCAGGAGCTATCAATAATTGCAGCAGACAGGATTCTTCTATCATTTTTGATAAATGGTGGAAAGGAACAAAGAAATAGTATGAAGACAGATTACTCTGAGCTTTATCTGGCTCAATGGCTGCTACAAAAGTATCATCCAGTGGTTCACACCAACCACATCTCCTTTAGGAGTTTATTGATAATCACTTGCATGTATTTTTAAACACAAAAGTATGTTTAATATGAATTCATTGAAATCTTATGTTCTTCAGAAAATAATATCTTCTGAAAATGTCCCTAATACTCTGATACAAATAACTTTTAATCATCAAGAGCAGCAAAGAATCCTGTGGCACCTTATAGACTAACAGACGTTTTGGAGCATGAGCTTTCGTGGGTGAATACCCACTTCGTCAGATCTGCATCTGACGAAGTGGGTATTCACCCACGAAAGCTCATGCTCCAAAACGTCTGTTACTTTATAACGTGCCACAGGATTCTTTGCTGCTTTTACAGATCCAGACTAACATGGCTACCCCTCTGATACTTTAATCATCAACTAACTCCGCTCATTAATAGGCACTCCCATGTATTTAAGGGAGGGGATTGTTATGCCAGAGGGGATGAATATGAATAACATTTTTTCTTTCCCTTTCAGAAATGTGTAACTGAAGAATGTTTCTTTTTTGAGCGCTTGGAATCAAACAACTACAACACTTACCGGTCACGGAAATATTCTGATTGGTATGTGGCACTGAAAAGAACTGGACAGTACAAACTTGGACCAAAAACTGGACCAGGGCAGAAAGCTATCCTTTTTCTTCCAATGTCTGCCAAGAGCTGACTTCAGTGGTAGATTCTATAGTCTGTGCCACAACACACTAAAGTGGTAGTTTCCTCCACTCCTTCCAAAAGTAGTAAAGTGTGAGCAAGTATTTGATAACTGCTTTTGCAGATGTCTGATTACTAAATATGTTTGTATAATATAACCTTGATGTTACTGTATGTTTTGAAACAATTGTGCCAGTGTCCAGAGGAAAAAGCACCAGGAAAATGTATAGAAATTTCAATATCTGTGCTTCATGTATTTTCCTCTAGTTAGAGCTACTATATTAGCCTTATGTTAGCCTTACAGTGTAAAGGAAACTTAAAAGATGTGCACACATTTACAAGAATATTTACCTTTTAAAAGAAATAATATATATATATAATCTCTATATATCTTACTAGAAAATAAAGTAAATATTGAATTCCAGCAAGAAAAAAGTCCAGGAATATTTTTAATATGGTACAAGTAAGCCCACAATTTAAAACAATCCAATTCTAAATTATGAATTTAATGAAATGTGAAGCTTATTAGAATTCTGTCATGTTTTTATAAGTATCTGGCAGCTCCCTATGGTACAGCTTATAAAATAGGCCTGTGTAAACTGCTGGAAATTCTCTCATGGTTATATCAATCTTATCAAACCCTTCTCTGTATCCATAAAGTAGCAGTTTAGCTACACTGCTGGTGATGGGAGTAGTGTCTTTAGTCTTGGCAAGTTCCTCAAGATCCATCCATTCGCACCTCAAGCATTCCTGCTGGCAGAAACTGATGTTGAATGAGGAAGGCTGCAGGCGACAGATGATATACATATCTGATATCCCAAAGGCTCCGGGGTGCCTATGTTGCTGCCTTATGCTTATGAGGGACTTGAACTCTGACTTAATGCCAGTCTCTTCAAAAACCTCTCGAACTGCTGTGTTTCCTAGATGGAGAGAAATATTCCTACAGTACATGTAAGAGGAGACTACATTTCAAGAACTGTTCATCGTGAAAGATTTCCAACTCATAAAGCATCGCTGATGGTAACACCTTTTTGAGATTGTAGAGGCTATAAATTCCAACACTACAGTTAAGTTCAGTTTTTGGCCCTTTGAACAAAGCTAATGGCAATGGACTATTTTGCTTTTCTTGTGGATAACCTACAAAATGATGAATGTTCCTTAATACTGTACAAGTATGGTAGCTCTGAAACTGATGCACCAATGCAGTATACCCAGCTATTATCTAAAGATATTTCCTAAATATTTTCAATTCTCTTTGATCCTAATTAATACATTTTTAGGTTTACTTTCAATGGCTGATCTTCCTGTTGCATCTGAGCACTTTCAACTATACCCGATTGTGGGAACAAATCAATTAGTTTAGTGGCACAAGTACACAATTTATCTTACAGATGTAAAAGTGTGCAAACAAACTGGCCTACAGAATGAGGGAGAACCTCGCCCCTTTTGCACATTTATCCTTAAATGTCTATAATGACATTTCAGTTATATTATTTTGCTAACATACCATGAAATCTATTGATGCATGGGAAATTCATACAGATAATTCCTATTAACTTTGCAGATGTAAATCTTTTGTATACTGACCAAGAGGAGATAACAACCTCTTACATTTCTCACTATAAAAATCCCTAGGAATGGAGGAAAAAAAATCCGTTAACGTGGGCCCAAGTCCAGGAATGTCCTTGAGCACAAGCATAGTGCTACTGAAAAGTCAGTGGGACTACTTGTGCTTAAAGTTAAGCACCTCTTTAAGAACTTTGCTGAGTCAGGGTCTAAAAACAGCTAATGGCTGGCAGGGTAACTCATTCACTCTTTCAGTACTTAAACCCAGTCTCTCCACTAACCAAAAGCTAGAGTTACCTCTGAAAGGCAATCAAAATCAAAGATCCCAGGAGGGCTGTAATAACCTCATTTGCCAAAATTTAGCTGTTCCTAGGCCTTGCAAAACGTTACAGACCCACCTGGGTGGAGTATTTTTTTGGATGGGTAAACAGAATTATTAGATTTATTTTTTTTATCCTCATGGCAAGGGAGGTGACTCTGTTTTGTCTGAGGTGTAAAATGCCCATGGCTATTTTGCAAGGCAACTTGCTGCAGTTAATTAGCAATTAGAACGTTGGTTTATATTTAACAGAACTACATTCATTTGAACAAAAACCTTTTAGTGATTCTCCCTTGCGTGCAAACCACCATCTTGAAAAGTCAGAAGTACAGAAGATATAAATTTTGGATTTATTTTAAAACCACTGAAAATAATTTCAGGACTTACAGTAGCAAACCATAAGCCTTTCTTGTAGACAATAAACATTTATATAGTAATGGCCCTGATCCTGCAAACACTTCCATGTGTGTTTAAAGTTAAGCACATTAATAACTGCATTGCATTTAATGGGACTAGTTGCATAAGTAAAGCTTGACACATGAGCATGTGTTTGCAGGACTGGGCAGGGGGGCATTAGTATATAAATATGTCTGCAGAGCATTTTATTAGAATATTGACAACACAGTACTTGGGAGGAAGGAGGGGGCACGGAAGCGCTCTGACTCCATGTCTCCGCCACAGTTGTAGAGATTACTGACAGGCTGATCCATTACCACACCTGGCTTCTCTGGGCTGGAATCACTGGAAGTCCTAATGGAACGTTCATCCAGTCTTCCTTGGTTAAAACAGAAGTAGAAAAGAAGCAAACTCCCTGCAGTGTATTTGTGTAGTACTCTTTGGACTTAAAGGGTAGAAAGGATAGAAATCAGGAATGCTGAGAGAGATCATGCTAAGTAAGACAAAATCATTAGACCAGGGATTTCAGTCTAGATTTGAGCTTTGCTTCAAGATAGTGCCTTACTGTAGTTCCCTACATTTAGGGCTTGAGCTTCAAATATCGGGAAGCCCCCAAATGCGTGCAATTTAGTGCTTAATTTGTTCACGTAACTACCCCAGCTGCTTGTGCAAACTGGTACATGTGACTAAACACTGATCTGCAAGCATGGTAACTGCACTCCTACATTTTTGAAAGGTAGGCCCTTAAATGTTTGAGGCTTAATGTAAATGAAGGAAAAATAAAGTTGTTATATTTCATGCTTCATTAATTTATATCTGTTAAAATATAGTAATAAAAACTCTTTGCTGCATCACATTTTAATAGGGATATGAGGGGAACTTTAACGAACATATTTTTTCCCAGTTTTTCTGATACCTATTTGCTGTCACCCTAGCAACATCTATAGCCTCACCTATTGTATAGAGGGATGTGTCCCGGGCACTCCTGGGTACAGCACTCCTACAGTGCAGCCGTGCTCATGCTGGCCATTCTTTGACTATCAATAAATGTAGAAGTTCCTCCAAAGTCCCTTTCTATCTTGGACCCTTCCCTTTCAATCCTTCTCTAACCAGACTCCCTTTTTAGTACGAAGTATACAGCATATATTCATGGCATTATATACTCCTCTCCAAACATAAATATTTGACATGTAAGCGCATGTTTCACACAATTATACATACAACATCAGCTGAAGCTCAATTCTGTAATAAATATTTGAAGGAACAGCATTAGTTCAAATGAAATATGTTAAAACGGTACATGAAATTGCATATAATGACTGAAGGGCTAGATACAGAAAGAGGACTTAGGCATTGCAATGCTCCGTCTTAACATGTAGGCACCTGGCCATCTAGTGGAAGCCACAGCCCCAAGTCAGGCATCCACTCTGCCTGTACAAGACATGAGGAGTGTTTCCCACCTAAGAATGGGACCCACAAAAGCCAGCAAGATGAGTAGGTAGCTGCCTAATGTAGCCAGCAGGAAATGCCAAAGAAAGGGGTATAACCTGTCAGTGGTGGGCAACCGGCTGCACGCAGCCTGTCAGGTTAATCTGCTGGCAGGCCGCTAGACAGTTTGTTTACATTTTGCATGGCCACCTGTAGCTCCCCAGTGGTTGTGGTTTCCTGTTCCTGGACAATGGGAGCTGCGGGAAATGGTGGGGCCACAGGGAAGTGCTGGCCACTGCTTCCTGCAGCTCCCATTGGCTACAAACAGTGAACCATGGCCACTGGGAGCTGCGGGCATCCATGCAATTGTAAACAAACTGTCAGGTGGCCTGCCAGTGGATTACCCTAACGGGCTGCATATGGCTGGCAGGTTGCCTACCCTGGCCTAAGTCCTGCCCCTTAATAGGACCTAGGTGCCTGAGTCTGGGCCAGAGGAAGAGTCCTTCTCTGCTCTTGATTGCTCTTTGAACCCTCTCCTGGAGTTAAGGGCATAAGTCCTTTGTTGCAACAAAGCAACAACCACAATGAGAAGAAAGATGATGGTCCCACCTCCCCCTTCTTTAGAACCTCATGCAGCTGTATGCATGCTGAGTGGTGGGATTTTAAGTGCTTACAGGGTGTAACAACTGAGCAGTGATTTTGAGGATTTAAAATGTTGAGTTGGGTGCCTAAAGTGGATTTAGCCCAAAGCTGAGATGTATAGTGGGAAACTACTGTCCTATCCATTGTAATGATTCAACCGTAGAGTTTGTGGCCTTGGACACTGAGAGAGAGAATACATTTGTGGCTAAGATGCAGGACTAGGAGTCAGCACATGTGGGTCCTGTTCCCAGTTCTCCCTGTTTCTATATTACTCCGGCAATGAAGTTAACCTCTTTTTGCCTGATCTTACTCATCAGTATTGTGCAGATGATACTCAAAAATCTGAAATAGTATTGTGAGGAAAAATTTATTAACATAAGAGTGCAGAATGTAGTACTGCTCAGTGGAGGTAACTTTTGAATCCAAAACCTACATACTGTCTCCTATACACAGGAAAAACCTCCAGCCTATCTTTTCTTTTTCTTGTCTTTTTTTTTGTTAAAACTTAAGCTTTACATAAACTTCTGTATTGTAAACTCATTGGTCCTGTAACCCTTTAACAATACTACAGTACTGCTGAAGTTCTAACAACCCTCTACATCACATTAGTTAAGTATTTCCTCAACTCATAGTGTCAGTTCACCTTTACCTTAAGAGTAATTATTACGATTTGTAATACAATAGTGCTTAGAGTCTCCTGCTGAAAGCGAGGACTCATTGTGCTAGTACTATGTACTTCTACATAGTAAGAGACCATTCCTGCCCCGAAGAGCTTCCAATCTAAACAGCCAAGACAAAGTGTGGGAGAAGACGTAGTTATTCCCATGTTACAGATAGGAACAGAGTGTCAGGAATTTTTACTCAGAATATTGCTGAGTTTATCACCTGGTGCTTCAGGCTGTGCTTCAAGTATTTTAATTCATTTATTTCTATGCCATATTCATCTTCCTTACACTTTGGGTTCATATGACACAATGTTGAATAAGACTAAAAATCAAACACTGCTCTATGTGAAAATGTAGAAAAACGTGTTAAATGTAGGGCCTTTTTACCCTGAACATGATGAAGCATCGGGTATCCTCTGCTGAAGTATCTGTTTTAGGATGCAGGATCAAGTCCTCCCACCTCTCAGACACCAATTTTAAACAGAGATTGACCATCACAAGAGTAATCCTGCAAAACTACTTTGGGCTACATACCTTTGTATCAGCCAACTAACAGAGGGCACAACTCAGTAGACTTCAATGGAGTTGTGACTGCTTATGCCGCTGATGTATTTGAAACATTGTCCAGAGACTTACCAATGTCTTCACCTGGGTCTGACAGGCCTCCTGGAAATTTCCATGCATTTCTAGTCTATAACAGAGCAGAAATATTAGCAAGGTATACAATCTGTTTTGTTCTCCTAATACAAAAGGACAAAATGATTCCTCTAGAATTCCTAATCACCCTAATAGGTACGTGAAGTTTCTAAAGGTGGTGACATGTTAATTACTTCTATAATTATCAGTTAAGATTTAAATAGAACTTCTGTTTTTGCTAATGTGATCAGACAGTTACCTGTCTACATGAAATATTGGAAGAAAACATCTACTGATTGAAAATATAAACTGTCTAACAGTCATTAGACAAAGTTGCTGCTAGTTAACTAGTTAAAAGAAGTAGTTGGACATGAAAGAAGCTGCTATAGATATAGACTGTATAATCTTTAATCACTAATGTATTCTACTTCAGTGGGTTTTTTTTGGCTTTTTAAAAACTGTACATATTTAATCTTCAAATAGATATTATGATTGTAGTATTGTTCTA
This sequence comes from Chelonoidis abingdonii, assembly GCF_003597395.2. Lineage (NCBI taxonomy): Eukaryota > Metazoa > Chordata > Testudines > Testudinidae > Chelonoidis > Chelonoidis abingdonii. The sequence continues at coordinate 43,380,608 of NC_133773.1, forward strand.
TACTGCACTGGCTTTAAAGTGATTTAGTGTCTGTAATAACCATGTAGTATAACTTGTCTTTTGTTTTCATGGAGTAGAAAAATAAAATCAAGACCTTTTTTGTGTGTGATCTCTATACAAAATCATTTATCGAAATTCAGCAGAATCAAGTTGAAAAATTAGCAGCCCTGGCATTGTAACTGCAACTGATAAACATGGACAAGATCCTGCAGCTGTTGTATTAGGCCCTATACATTTTTTTAAAACTAATTGCAGTTAAAAAATGTTACCAGACTGACAATCTACTGAGATTAATGTAGAAAAAATTTAAATTATCCTGGGAGATGAAAGTGTATTTTTTCTTGGAGGGCAAAGCAACTATGTACTTCCCATTGATTATACTGGAAAACAATCTCTTTGGGCTCTCCTTAAAAGCTTGGACAAAAGTTTAGGATAATCATTAAAAAACCGTAGATGGACAATGCATATACGTCCACTGGGATTCAGATTTTGTTTTCTGTGCCTGGAAATCTTTAACTGTGTAATTGTCCTTATTCAAGACACCACACAATGAGCTCTTAAAACTATTTTGAGATCGCAGCGTGCAGTATACATCATCACATAAATGTGCTCAGCTGATTTTTCAAACTTTAAAAAATATCAATTTATTTAAGTAAACTGGTCATCTTTGGGAAAATCTCATTTTTCTGGAGGGGGGCAGGGGAACAAAAACAAAAAAACCCCTAAGAACATAAGCCTGGCCACACTGGGTCAATGTTGCTGTATCCTGTCTTCTGACACTGGCTGGTGCCAGATGCTTCACAGAGAATGAACAGAACAGTAATTATTCAGTGATCCTGTCATCTAATCCCACTTTCTTGCAGTCTCAGATGGAGACACCCAGAGCCTAGGCTTGTGTCCTAACCATCTTGGTGAACAGCCATTGCTGGACTGGTCCTCCATGAACGTGTCTATTTTTTTTTTAACCCTGTTATACTTTTTGGCCTGGCAATAAGTTCCGGTTGACAGTGCACTGTGTAAAGTACTTCCTTATGTTTGTTTTTAAGCCTGCTATCTTTTAATTTAATTAGGTGACCCCTGTTTTTTGTGTTAAGTGAAGGGGTAAATAACACTTCCCCCCCCCCTCCATGCCATTCGTGATTTTATAGATGTCTATCATATCCTTCCTTTAGTAGTCTCTAGTCTAAGCAGAACAGTCCCAGTCTTTTTAATTTCCCCTCCTATGGAAGCTGTTCCATTGCCTTTTCTCTGTACCTTTTCCAATGCTAATTTATCTTCTTTGAGATGGGGTGACCAGGACTGCACACACTATTCAAGGTGTGGGCACACCATAGATTTATACAGATGTATTATATTTTCTGCTTTATTATATATCCCTTTCCTAATGGTTCCTAACATTGTATTAGCTTTTTTCACTGCAGCTGCACACTGAGAAGATGTTTTCGGAGAACTATCTATGATGACTCTAAGATCTTTTTTGAGTGGTAACAGCTAATTTAGACCCCATCATTTTGTATGTCTACTTGGGATTATGCTTTCCAATGTGTATTACTTTGCATTTATCAACACTGAATTTCCTCTGCCATACAGTTGCCCAGTCACCCAGTTTTTTGAGATCCCTTTGGACTTAGGCCCCGTCTACACTACGCAGCTAAATCGATTTAAACAGCTTTAAATCGATTTAACGCTGCACCCATCCACACTACATCACCCTGTAAATCGATTTAAAGGGCTCTTTAAATCGATTTCTGTACTCCATCAAAACCACAGGAGTTACCCTAAAATCGATTTCACTAAATCGGAATTATGGTAGTGTGGACGGAAATCGAAGTTACTAGCCTCCGGGAGGTATCCCACAGAGCACCACTGACCACTCTGGGTCAGCAGTCAGAACTCCGATGCACTGGCCAGGTAAACAGGAAAAAGCCCCGCGGACTTTTGAATTCTATTTCCTGTTTGGCCAGTGTGGAGCTCTGATCAGCACAGGTGACCACGCAGGGCTCAACAGCCAGGTAACAATGCAGTCTCCTGAGAAAAAGAAAAAGAGCTCCAGCATGGACCACACAAGAGGTACTGGATCTGATCGCTATCTGGGGTGAGGATTCAGTGCTTACAGAACTCCGTTCGTCAAGACGAAATGAGAAAATATTTGAAAGAATTTCAAAGTCTATGATTGCAAAAGGACACAGGAGGGACTCAGTGCAGTGCAGAATAAAGTGAAAGAGCTGAGGCAGGCATACCAGAAAACCAGAGAGGCAAACGGAAGGTCTGGAGCAGGTCCGAAAACATGCCGCTTCTATGCTGAGCTGCATGCAATTTTGGGTGCCTGCGCAACAAGTACCCCACCCTGGCCGTGGATTCAGAGGTCAGGGTTGTAATATCAACCGTGGCTGAGGATTCTGCTGAGGGAGAAGATGACGAAGACGAAGAGGAGGAAGAGATTGCTGATAGCACACAGCTCTCAATTACCCACAGCAGCCAGGAGCTTTTTTGAGAGCACAGAATTAAACCAAGCCCAGCCCAGCCAAGCCACTAAATATCCCAGACAGTGAAGCCATGGAAGGAAAACCTCTGGTGAATGTACATTTGTAAGTATCATCAAAGCCACGCTTTCCGGGAATGGCGGGGAGGGAGCACACTGGGCTTCTTGCTGCAGAGTCATATCAGTGTAACCTGGCAAATCAGGCATTTTTTTTGATTCCCAGCATTATTACTTTTGCCGGCTCGGCTGCCGCGTTTACTCACCTTGCCCCTGTTGGGGGGAGGGGAGAGCGAAACTAGGGGCTGGCGCTGGGCTTTCTCTGGCGAGCAGGAATCTTCCCAGCTACCAGCCACGCTTTGGGTGGGGGAGAGGAAGGAGGAAGATGAATAACAACTAGCTTACGTGGATAGCAGCCATGCGCTGGGGGAGGAGTGGAAAGACAGGGGGTTGGGGTTTCCTGGTTCTCTGAAAAGGAACAAGCATCATAAGGTCACTGTGATATAAACCCTGGAGAAGTCAAACATAAAGCCTACCATGGCCGCATGGAAGCTGAATTATGATTCCAGGACCGGGTCCTGCGTCTGCAGTGTGCTCAGAGGGACACAGGCACTCAGTATTAAAAGATGCAAAATTCGACCTTGTAGTGAAATCACATGTGCTATGTAAGGTGCATAGTTTTATTCACTGTGAAAGAGTACAATCATTGTTCTGTAAAATGTATCTTTTACATACTTCTCTCCCTGTCTTCCCTCCCCATGCAGCTGCGCACTTTTCTGTACTCCCTACCCCATCAGGAAGGCTAGCTAAAGGCGGAGGAGAAAGAGAACTCGAGATGAAATGTTTTCAGAAATCATGGAAGTAAGCCACAGTGACAGAGCTCATCAGAATGATTGGAAGGAAGTGATAGCAAAATACAGGAAAGATGCCAGTGACCGGGAGGATAGGAGAGACGCTCGAGATGAGAGGATGGCGGCAGGAAGAAGAGAGGTGGCGACAGGAAGACAGGCAGGAAGATCAGAGGTGTAGGCAGGAAGATCAGCCTGGTGGCGTGATGCAACGCTGGAGCTGCTGCGTGATCAAACTGAGATCCTCAGGCGCATGGTGGATGTTCAGGAACAGCAGCGGGGTTACAGAGTGCCACTGCAGCCCATGTTTACCCACCCTCAAAGCTCCCCACATTCCATATCTCCCTCACCAGACGTGTTAGAACGCGTGGGGGACGGATTTCTGCACCAGCCCACTCCACCCCATGGACAGCCCAACCAAAAGGCTGACATTAAGCTGAAATGTGCTTAATGGGCTTTTCCTTTCTTCCGATCCTCCTCCCAAATACACCATGCAGGGATACCTAGATAATTCTGTGCCTCTTTTTATAATTACTTTTTAATCAAGAATACATCCAAAGGGGGAGGGTGGTTTCTTACAGGGAATGACTTTTAAGAAAGAATTCATGATTTTTAAGCAATACCAAATGACTTTTAATACAGAATAAATGATTTTTAAATATACTGACTTTATTTCCTTCAGCAAGCTGTAAGTAAAGGGGGAGGGTGGGTTGCTTAGAGGGAGTCAATAGAGGCGGGATTGTTCATCAAGGGGAAACAAACCACTGCAGTCACACCGTACCCTGGCCCGTGCTGAAACTACTTTTCAAGGCTTCTCTGATGCGCACCGCCTCCTGGTGTGCTCTTCTAATCGCCCTGGTGTCTGGCTGCTCGTAGTCAGCGGCCAGGTGATTTGCCTCAGCCTCCTCCCCCGCCAGAAGGTCTCCCCTTACTCTCACAGAGATTGTGGAGCACACAGCAAGCAGCAATAGCAATGGGGACATTCTTTTGGCTGAGGTCTGAGCGAGTAAAGTAATGATCGGAAGCGACCCTTTAAACGGCCAAAATGCACACTCTACCACATCCTGCACTTGCTCAGCCTGTAGTTAAACAGCTCCTGACCACTGTCCAGCTGCCTGTGTATGGCTTCATGAGCCATGGCATCAAGGGGTAGGCTGGGTCACCCAGGATAACGACAGGCATCTCAACATCGCCAACTGTATTTTCTGGTCTGGAAGTAATTCCCTGCTGCAGCCGTTTAAAGAGAGTTGTGTTTCTGAAGACAGGCGAGCGTCATGAACCCTTCCTGGCCATCCACGTGGATGCTGGTGAAACGTCCCTTGTGATTCCACCAGTGCTTGCAGCACCATGGAAAAGTACCCCTTGCGGTTCACGTACTGGGTGCCCTGGTGCTCTGGGCCAAGATAGGGATATGGGTTCCATCTATGGCCCCTCACAGTTAGGGAATCCCCTTGCAGCAAAGCCATCCACTATCACCTGCACGTTTCCCAGAGTCACAAACTTTCGTAGCAGCAGCTTAACGATTGCTTTGGCTACTTGCATCACAGCAGCCCCCACAGTAGATTTTCCCACTCCAAATTGATTCCGACTGACCGGTAAGCTGTCTGGAGTTGCAAGCTTCCAGAGGGCTATTGCCACTCGCTTCTCCACTGTGAGGGCTGCTCTCATCTTAGTATTATGGGCGTTTCAGGGGCAGGGGAAAGCAAGTCACAAAGTTCAAAAGAAAGTGCTCTTACGCATGCGAAGTTTTGCAGCCACTGGGAATCGTCCCACACCTGCAAAACTATGCGGTCCCACCAGTCTGTGCTTGTTTCCCGTGCCAAAATCGCGTTCAATGGGTAGAAGCTGCCCCATTTACCAGCAGTAGCTCCAAAATGCTGGGTCCAGCGGTTAGGGAGAATTCAGGTCTCCATGTCGTCATCGCTCTCGTCGAGTGCGCTGTCGTAGCTGCCTCCTCCTCCTCCTGCTCATACCCCCTCTCACTGAATTTGCAGTTCATGCTCAGCATAGACAGCACGAGAGTGCGCGAGGTGTTTACAACTTGCACGATTTGCGTTACTGATCTCAGCAGGGTCCATGGTCAGCAGGGTCATGCTTGCTGTGCTATGGCGTTTGCTCTCTTCACCCAGGAAAAAGGCGCGAAATGGTTGGCTGCTGCTTTTCACAAAGGAGGGGTGAGGCTGTACCCAGCACCACCCGGGACAATGTTTTTTGCCCATCAGGCACTGGGCTCTCAACCAGGAAGTGGAGCACTATGGGATAGCTGTGGAACAGCTACCCACAGTGCACCGCTCCTGAAATCGACGCTAGCCTTGGACCATGGACGCACGACAATCGATTTAAAGGATGTCCTAGTGTGGACGCACTATATCGGATTTTATAAACTCCGGTTTCCAATAAAATCGGTTTTAAACAATTCGAATTAATCAAGGTAGATGTAGACAAGGTCTCTGTCAGCTTGGACTTAACTATCTTGAGTATTGGTGGTATCATCTGCACTTTGCCACATCACTGTTTACCCATTTCCAGCATTATCGAATAACTGACAGCATAGCCCAGTACAGATCCTTGGGGGCCCGCTATTTACTCTCCACTGTGAAACTGACCATTTGTCCTACCCTATATTTCTATCTTTTAATTATTTTGCTTAGAAGCTTGAATCGTGGACCTTGTCAAATCTTTGTGAAAGTCCAAGTGCACATTCAGCTAAATCACCCTTGTAAACGGCTTGTTAACTGCCCACAAGAAATTCCAAAGATTAGTGAAGCATGAGTTTCTTACAAAACTATGTTCCCCTATTTGACATAGGGAACCAATTTCTTGATCAAATTTAGTTTTTTAGATGATTAGTTCAATAAAAATGACATACTGACTTCAGCTCCTATAATTTAGTCGTTATGCTCCTTGCAAAAACTTTTTTTCCCCTTGCTTCCTCATTTTTTTTTTTTTCTTCCTCATGGTTGCATATCATGTCCAGCTTATTCTGGCAAAGAGAGCTGGATGTAGGTGGCCCAGCGCTTACTGCAAATTCTATGTTGTGTCACCTGAGAATGAGTTTGTAAGAAGTGATACAGAAGTTCACTCCACATCCTCATGTTCAAACCGTCTTCAACATTCTGCCCACGATAGAAATCCACCTCCCTTTTGTTGGGCCAAGGAATAGAAGCAAAATGACTGTTTTGCGTCCCAAAGGGTTTGACACCATGTGCAGCAAATATGTTTGTGCCAGGCCTCCAGAGTACCGAGACTAGCTGCAAGTTTTTTTTTGTATTGAAGGGTGGCTCAGGGCAAGGAAGCCAACCTTTGAATTGTACAATTTTTTTTTAGAGAACTTTAGGAAGACAATTTCTTTTTACTCCATCACCAAAAAAAATTTTGTTTAAAAAAAAAGGGGGCAGTATAGGGTGGTATTTTTTTTTTTATTTTTTGAGATTTGGATGATTTCCTGAGGATCTCTCTAAAAATTTAAAAGCAGGTTATCTCTTATTGTTATACACCACATGCATCATCATGCGTACTGTCTACTACAGGACATAGGACAGGGTCAGCAACCTTTCAGAAGTGTATGTGCCGGAGTCTTCGTTTATATCACTTTATGTTAAGGGTTTTGTGTGCCAATACATACACTTTTAAACCTTTTTAGAAGGTCTCATTCCTTATAAGTCTATAATATATAAAACTCAAACTATTGTTGTATGTGAAAGTAAATGACAGGTTTTCAGAATGTTTAAGAAGACTTCATTTAAGAATAAATTAAAATGCAAGAGCACGCCCAGACTGGTGGCCAGGATCTGGGCAGTAGTGTGAGTGCACACTCCACTGAAAATCAGCTTGCGTGCTGCCTTCGGCACCCGTGCCATAGGTTGCTTACCCCTGGACTAGGAAAATATTTCTCTGTTTGTATTTTCTTCACTTATGCTGGAAACTCTTTCCACCTATAACAAGAGCCAGTTTTGGATCTTACAGATTGCATGCCAAATTTATGCATTAACTGGCAACTGCTCAAAATGGGCTTGGAAGCCCCACTACACAGAAGTCCTTACAGTTTTGCTTTACAGCTAGTAAAAATAACAAAGTTAATACTTTACTTCCTGTAGAGTGGTGCCTCTTGTTCCCTGAACTCTTGCATTACCAATTCAACATATTGTATAATTGTGACTGCCTATGAATATACACTTTCATTTAAGTTCATTAGCTTTGCTGCATGTAGCTGTGAATGAAGTAAAGCTTCGTTTAGTTACTGAAAACAAATCTATGGCTAGTTATTTCACCATGGGGAAAATGTAGCTGGTAGGATGCTGGCTTAGATCTAATGACTGACAAAATGGAAACTGATACATCCAATTACACCTTATTTTGCCATTTGCAGAAAATAACTGATAGCTCCCACTTAATTATAGGTAGCCTATGCTGTTACAGTGGAGAGATTTGAATTACATTTCCAAAAGGTTATTCAAGTACAAAAACATTACCTTCAACTAAAATACAAATAACTTTCATTAGTTTTGTTCTTGAATTTAGCACATGAAATGGTGGAATGGCTCAGGAGTCTGGTAAGGAAATAAGAGCCTTTCACCACTTGATGACTGGCTTAAGTGTAGGTAACCTTGGTAGGGAGTGGAAGCCATTACTGTGTGATGGATGTTTGGTGGTCTCAATTCAGTTCTGTATCACAAAAACCACCATCACTGGAACTGACACATGCTTGGCAGCCTCAGCAAAGAGGCCAAGAATGAAAGTGTATATGAGAAATTAATTAACTTCACATGCTTAGTGATGGGTTCCTCTATATCCTGGTCAAAGCATGTTGTTAATTATTTCATGTCATAATGTCTGGCACTTTACAAAACAAACAAACAGAATCCCTGTCCCAAAGAGTTTACTGAGACCTTCTGACTTCATTGGGATTCTGCAAAGGCCTGCATGGATCCAATTGCAGCCTGGTGCTTAAGTTAGGATATGGCGTATATAGGGAGTGATTGGGTGGGGAAGACAAAGAAGAAAATCATATAGTCATGAGGTTGCTTAGGTGAATAGTACATGTGTCTTGAATTACCCTGTGTTTTGGGTTCTTTATTAATGGAGGGGTGAGGTTGTCTGAGCAGATCCATTTTCAAGGGTGGGTGAGTGGGGGGAATTTGCATGGACAGTGCCTGTGTTGTAACTGTTCTGTAGCTTTCAGTCTAATGTCAATCAAGCTCTTTCAATAAATATTCCCTGCCCCTAAGCACACTTCGAAGAAAATAAATACACCAGTGAAATGTTTGACAGGTATGCTATGGCTAGAGGAAAACTTTTTAAATGGAATATTTTTCTGAAAAATATAGCTTATTAGTAATATTCTGTAATATTATTCTCTAGCCCATTTTTGTTTGTTGGGGGCTTTTGCCTTAAATCTGTCACTGGGAGTTATTCTGAAAGAGTTGTCCCTGTCTAACTCCCTGGGCAGATCCTCTTGTACTCAGGAATAAGAGTCTCTTGTTCTTGTTTAGCTTAACCTGCCTCGGATGTAGATTAAGCTAACTTGGAATAAGACAATTTTATTCCTGAATAAGTGTGCCCACACACCTGTTCCTCTTTAAATTCATATCCTAATTTCATCCAAATTTATTTCTTAGAGTAGACAAACCCTTGGGTCCAAATCCTGCAAAAATTTATGCACATGCATAATTTTACTCAGTAGTTTCATTTTAGTTTATAGGACTACTGCTGTCAGTCTAGTTATGACTAATGTAAAAACTAAATTACTAATAAATAACATGTTCAATTCTACTATATCAGGACTGTAACTTGGAACTTTCTGATGCCTCAGAGGAGTCTCATTTTAAGATGGGCAAAATAAGCATCTATGCCAGATGAACCTATAGGAAACAAAATTGTGTTATGCAAATATCTATCTTAAAAATTAACAAAAGAATGTTTCCTCCTCTCTTTTCTGACAGTTACAAAGTGGTCTCTGAACAGAATAATTTTCAAACATTTCCATGAGATGTTGGCAGATATTTATATTTGTGTTCTTTTTTAAGCAGTGCAGAGATAAACATATGCTCTAGATGAAAAACAGGAGCTCTATGAAAAGGTAGTCTGGGCCTTTTTTTAGCAGAAACTGTGTGCATCCTTTTTTAATGGCTTCTCTCATTGGATGTGATAACAGCCTCTCACTTGCCTCAGCAACCCCTGCAAGCTGTACCTGCAATAGGATGGTTCTTGTTTCCTTGAGGCAGCAGTGACAGAGTTGTAACTAGTATGCAACTTTTTCATCTGTTGAAGACCATTTTGTGTTCTCTACCTTATTTTTTCCTTTATAGGAGGCATACTCACTACATCCATCTACTAGCTAGGAAGGCAGGCAGCTTCCTATGAGGCAGGAGTATTATTTTTGGGGCAGCTGCTGCTAGATGTGAACTTGTCTATATTGGCACAGTGCTTGGCACAATTCACTAAATAAATTGGCTGCAATCCTCTCAACAGTTTGATTAAAATGGCTTCTGCCAAACAAATTCTTGCTTTAAAGTAAGTATATAAAGGGGCTTTACAATATACATTGGACATGAAACTATACTGAGATCATTAGAGTATTTAATGACGAAAGAATTTTTTAAAAATGTAGTTAATGTCAATTTGGTCACTTAGTGGTAATCTGGATGTTAAAGAATGCAAATGTAACAAACAAGGTTATTAACATCAAACTGAGTGTTATGTTTAAAGTGGTAAATATCCAAATGTTTGATTTGTTTTGAGTGGCCTGCACAATAAAACTATCTAAGCAATATTTTCTAGTACTCCTTTCCCATGTCTTATTGTAGGTTCAGTCCAGGTGTATTCCTCTAAAAGGCAGCATTCTCCATGTTTTCTTTTAAACATAAATGCGATTGCTAACATATATGTTCAGTTATGAGGGCTATGACACAAACAGATGTTAAGAGGCAGTATTTCAAAGTTATGTCTAAAATTTCAGCTGTACCTCACAGGACTCTGCTTCCCCCTCTCCTCCCCTTTCCCCCCAACCCACCTCCATTTAACAAGAGATGAAATAAAAATAGCACAATTCCATTCAGGTTTAGAGTAAGGCAGGTTAGCTTCATCAGCCAAGACAATTTCCTTGCTTTAGTTTGTGTCACTGCCTTAATGTTTCAGCATGGTTTTCTCCTCTCTGAAATTCCACGTTTTCATAAAGAAGGAATTATGCTCTGTTGTGCAAATCTGTAGTTGGATGATCATTAACCTGCTAGACGGGCTGTTGTGTCCATTTGGCTGTCGTGCAGTTTGTGCTAAAATTCTTAATGAAACTGTATTTGAAAAAGTCTCTGAAAATGCCCAGTAGATGCAGAAGGGTATGTTTGTGTTCATTTTAAAGAAAATGTGATTTAGAAGGTACGTATGCATAAAGAAGCATGTTGTGGCTCACCACCCTAGGAACATTTTACAAAAGGCTAAGGGGACCCGGGTGAGCTCAACATGTGGAGTGGAGAGGAAAAATATAAGCATGTGATGAACAAATCCATATATGGAAAGGTTACATATGATTGGCTAGAGGTTTGTTATATAACTTGCTATGTAACTGCCATGTGCTATAAAATGCCAACAGGAGGGGCTCCTTGTTAGAGGGACTCTGGCTGATTTTTGTAGCAGGGGCTCTACCTTTGTGCACATTGAATAAAGTCTTGTTGAACTGAATTGAATGAAGTATCAAAGATCCTTGATGCTGCCTGGCATCTGACTCATTTGGTTATTATCGGGAACCACAAAATCCCAACAATGCATTTTAAAATTTCCATCTAGACTGCTTGTTTTCCCTCCCAAAACACCAAGAATGATCAGGTCATACTACAACTAGCAGTTTGCCACATATATGCATAGAACAAGCTGATAGTCTATAGTGCAGCCCTTTATATAGTCATTCCTCAAGTACTTGTCAAGTAGTAGAATATTGAGTTAAGCACAATACAAGTTCATTCAATTTTTATCCATTTAAAATTAACAAAAACAGAACTGTCTGCAGTACAGCAGCCTTCAAAGTTTAAATTTTTTTACTCCTTTTTAAATACAAAGAGTAGTCTATAGTTAAGCATTCAAAAATACCAGTGGAGAAAAGTAAACTTTCACTATTCTGACATCAGAAATGGAAGCTAAAAGATCTTTGTTTTATGCAATATTCAAAGCCCATTTAGGATTAATTGGTATTTTAGAATCATATAACAAACTTACTTTATTTTTGTCTTGTACAACCAATACTTTTCCAGTGTCTACATCCAATGCAGCACCTATTGGAGACACAATATTTTCTGGTAACTTTAGAAAGATATGTCTGGAAACTATTATAAAATTTTAGAATTCAGAATTTTACATTACCTAAAAAGAAAGCATGATAAACCTTTCGAGGGATTCATCAGTGCTCAGTGCAAGTTTAGTTTAGGCTTAGTCTAGGTGATTTATCATCAGAAAATTGGATTGTGCTGAATGAAAAAAGTACTTCAAATTACAGGTATAAAAGTTAAAACTTATCAAGTTGGGGTGAATGTGCTTTCCAAAATTAAGATGTAGATATCATAGGTAAAAGAAAAAAAATCTTAAGTTTTATGTAAAATGACTGCTAGTAAGGTTCAAAGGCCAAGAAAACTATTCCAAATAATCTAGCAAAACATACTTGGAAGTCATTTCCTTTCTTCAAGAGAGATCTCATTTAAGTCCATGGGAATCTTTCCACTGACTTCCGTGGGCCTTCAATCAGGCCCCAGCTGAAAACCATCCTTGGTGAAAGCCTGACCCTGGTGAATCAAATGAAGCTCTCCCTAATTTCAGTGAGGCCAGCAGGGTGGATAAAAATCAACTGAATTTTTTTATTTAAATCAGACTTTTTTGATAAAATGATTTTTGAGGAAAAAACCTATCTAAAGATAGTTTTAATTAAGATACATTATAGTTCAAAGATATCGCATCATGGAATAGGGATTATAAATTCTAATTCTATAGTATAAGACCATATATTTGCATACTGTTTAAGAAAAGTTTTGTAAACGAGTTCCAATAGTTTATCGATTAGGGACCCAATCTTATGGGGTTCCAAGGGCTTATGTATAAATTATTTAGGTTAATCTTTCTATCTACCCAATGGGACTCAGTGCTCAGTCTAGAAGATACCATCAGAGATGCTTCGTTTTGCAGTTCTCAAACTGGATTTGTCTTTAGCAAAAATGTTTTTAATTAAATAAATATATAGAGGTGAGAAATAAGACATCAACCCTACTGTCCCTCTGCAAATTTGTGTACACAGAGTCAATCCCTTACCTCTCTCTAAAAGTGCAAAGTTTCAGAAAGTTCAATGAATAGAAGATTGGGGGGGGGGGGGGGGGTGTGTGTAAAGATCTGGACAATGAAGAAAGAAGTCTGGAGATAATTGAGGAGGGAGGGACAGGCAGTTGAGACAAAAGTGAACTGTTTGAGCAGCATATTCTAGAAGTCTTGAGGTCTTTCTGAGTGCAGTCTTCATTGATTTGAGAATAACATATCTCTCACTAGAAGGGAAACCTATAATTGCAGCAGGCCATAAAAGGACCCAGTTTGGGAATATGAACCATTCAAGAAATTTATGTTTGCTGCTCGCTGTTTTAAAGAAAGCACACCATGAACTGGTAGCAGTCACTTTAAGCACTTGGATTCAGAGACTGTTGAAGTGATAATCTCACTTTTTATAGCAGTAGCTGCTTCTGCAGTGTAGGAAGAATATTTCTTCCTTTGGATTAATTCATTCCAAATTGAGCAATTGTTTGGGACTTAAAAAGCAGGAAAGCTTATTTTTTTTTTCCAGAGTATGAACAAATAGGAAAATGAAGATCAAGATAATGAGTTAGCTGCAGAAGCCAATATTTTAAGTTTATCTCAGTTGATCTGGCTGACACAGTCGATTTTAATTTTTTTTAAATTTCATTTAATTATTTTACTTACTTTTTTTTTACAAAAAACAAACCGATTTAAAAAAACTTGAATGTTTAACTAAGTTTAAAAAATCATATGCTTGTTTTGTTAAAAATATTATATGTTTGCTTTGAAGAAAAACATCCAGAATACAGAACATTGTGTTTTAGTAAATAAACAATTAAATGTCTGCCTGGTGGTTTCTCCTACTAATCAGCATGGTTAAGAAATCCTCCAAATACTGATGATTAACCTGTTGAATTGGGAAACAGTTCACCTCCCAATGACCTCAATAAATATCTGCTTCAATTACATTTGGTAAATGAAATAACCATTCATTTTCTGATATAGCTGTAAAACTAATCTGAAAAGTTTTCAAAATAAATTACTTTAAAAATGTATATGGTGTACCTTCTAAAAATGAAACCTCTACATCAGGGGTGGGCAACCTTTCAGAAGTGGTGTGCTGAATATTCATTTATTCATTTTAAGTTAAGATTTCGCGTGCCAGTAACACATTTTAACATTTTTAGAAGGTCTCTTTCTCTAAGTCTATAATATATAACTAAACAATTGTTGTATGTAAAGTAAATAAGTTTTTTAAAATGTTTAAGAAGCTTTATTTAAAATGAAATTAAAATGCAGAGCCCCTCCGGACCAGTGGCCAGGACCCAGGCAGTGTGAGTGCCACTGAAAATCAGCTTATGTGCCGCCTTTGGCACGTGTGCCACAGGTTGCCTACCCCTGCTCTACATCTATCTCTGAGTTGTGAAGAATATGTATTAAGGTTATAACAACCAACAAGAATGCACTTTTATGTAGAAATACATGATTAAGTTGAGTCTTCCTGACAAATCCACCCTGGAGGCCAGGAGTTCCCTCAGCAGATATGGATACTTTCAGATTAAGAAACAGGAAGAAAATGACATTTGCTTATAACAAACACATTTTGAATTCAGCAGGTTGGTTCTATTGATGGTGAAACTATTCTACCAATTTGCTTATATATTCATTTATAGTCTCTCTAGAAAATCTGAATTCTTTCTAAACAGCAAGCAGTATTGGAGTCAACCTGTTTATCAAATAGCACTGCTCCCCAAATGGCACAGAGCCACCTTTACTTGGTGGAAAAAAATATGAGTTCAAGGGTCTGACTGAATAATTAAGCCTTGCATGTACTCTGGTGCTTGCAGTTAGCCTGTTACTTTCTTCCTTATTTTTCTTAAAACTCTGTCTGTTTTCAGGTCTAGTCATCCTGTCATATCTAGTAATCATTCTTGAAAGGATTCCAATTTAAAAACAAATGTCCCTTTTAAAATAGACATTTTACTACCCAAACCTCCTTTTTGACAGATTTCAAATTTACATGCTCTGGTGAGCACAATGAGAACCGTGGGTACAACCTACAGTGCCCTTTTCCACATCAATTTGTGCACTGATTTAAAATTAGTAGATAATTACAGGAAGAACTGTTCCTATCAATTTTGAGCAGATGAAAGCCTATGTGGTTAGCACTCTGATGATGCATACATCTAGATTATTATGGAAAATATTTTAACATAAGGAAATTATTAAGGAATGAATTGTTAGATTGAAAACATCCTTTTCTACATAATACAGAAGTGGGAGTTTTCTGTGTAGGAGAAAGAAATAGCAACCCTGAAGTCAAACTCTGTGAAAGGACATACTTTAGGGAATTAGTCATATCTGCTTCCTTCAGCCTCCCTGTAGATAGTTAGCTGTATATTGGTTAGTGTGGAATCCTGTTTGGGGGGTAGGGAGGAGATGCTGGGATCAACTTTTATGTACGCTGTGGTTGTAGTGGTTATTTTCTAGAAAAGCTGCTCCTCAGCCATATGGCTTTCTGAAACCAAGATTGGCCACTGGAAATGGCAAACAGCGGTCTCGCTTAACTAGAAAGAAGGGTCAATTGTTTCTCTCCTCTGCTCCCAACAAACTGATACCTGTCAATGTAACTTTGAGCACTGTGAGGTGCCTAGAACCAGTCATAAGTAATGATTAAATCAAAAAGAAGATAGGAAAAAATGCTAGTGGTGGTCTGCTTCTGGTCTCCTTTATCAGAGATCAATAGCAGGCCCGGGAATTTGGACCTGTGGCTTTAGAGCAGGGTTTCTCAAACAGAGGTCGCCGGTTCTGTAGGGAAAGCTCCTGGCAGGCCGGTGTGTTCCAGCAACTCCCATTGGCCCGGAGCCGTGACTGGCTGGACCTGCGGACAGAGCAGGTAAACACACCAGCTCGGCCTGCCAGGAGCTTTCCCTACAGAAGCGGCGACCCCTGTTTGAGAAACCCTGCTTTAGAGTATTTCAAACCTGATGCTTTGAACCACATTGACTCCCTGGAAAGGTTCAAACCTGTCCTCTCCCAAGGCAATAGTTAGTAGAATGCTATTTTGTTCAATCACTTGTCTCCTTTTGGAATGAGATGATAAAATTAAAACTCTGCATTGTTAGAGGACAAAAAGCAGATATCTAAACCACTTATAAAACTATTTTAACTTTGAGCTAGCAACAGATGTTCACAGTCCAGGTTCATCTGTGGCCCACTTAATGGCTATAAACCCTGAATGCATGTGCTATAAACATTAACAGACAGAAATATGAATTATTTTGAGATATGAAAAACTGTTTTTAAAATGCCCAAAACTGCTTTGGAAAGTCCATAACCTATTTAATGTTATCATTTCCTGCAATATCACACGGTCATTTGTAGCAGCTGTTCTCATCACAAACCTCTATAGCATTGGTTCTCAACCCATGGCTGAATCAGCATACAACTGCGGCTCATGTGACATCCTTAGGGTCATAAAGGTAGTATATATATTGTGTGGATGTGGCCCACACAACATATAGAGAGCTGCAGATGCAGCCCACAATGGTAAATAGGTTGAGAACCACTCCTTTATAGCAATGGCCAAGATGGTGGCTTCTGTTCAATTATGTAAGATAGGGCTAGTCAATAGGCGGACCACCAGATGCTTTTGAACGGACCCTAAAAATCTTTTTATTTACTTATTATTATCGTTGTTGTATTTTTAAATTATTTTCTCTGAAGTCTGGACCTTGACCAAAAGCTTTGGACCTTGACAAAAAATAATTGACTATGCTGGGTGTAGGAGGACCCGAAGTACTTTCTTTCTTCCCATAACCAGTTCAAAATTTGAAACAATGAAAAAGAATACTCATATTGTCAGGTACGTACCTAACTAGGGGCGGAAAGATTAGATTCTGTTTCAGGGTTTTGGTCATGTACAGGTATACACAGCCTTAACTCCTAACCTTTTGGGTCTCGTTACATAGTATTTCTTTGTGAACAGAGAATATCTAATTTATATTTGCGTGCTCTTGGGCTTGTAACATGTTTTTCTTTCCTTAAATACAGAATGAAAAATTAAAGTATATGGATATTTGAGAAGGAATCTGTCCCTGCCACCTATTCATGGGAGTTAAGCATCATCTTCTATAAATATCTGGAGATATCTGCAACATTTTGGTATTTCAAGAATACCTTAAACATCACCTTTACACAGGCCCGTCCCTACCTATGGTGGTGCCCTACACAGCCCAAGCACCTGCACCTGCCATGTGGGGGGAGCAGCTGCTCTGCTGGGGAGGACTGAGCTTAAGGGCCATGGGGAGAGGAGCTGTGGGGAGCAGCAGTAGAGCAGGAAGGCCTAGGGCAGCACGGGGGATTAGCAGGGGCCCTGGCATGGGCAGCAGGAGTCACCCCTTCCCTCCCCCCCTGCCCTCAGCACTCACTGGTGGCAGTGGGAAGCAGAGCGACCCGGCCCCAGCCCACTTTGCTCCCCCAGCCCTGTTGCTTGGGGGACAGGGCTTGGAGGAAGGGGTCAGGCCCACCCCCACACTCACCGGCAGCGGCAGCGGGAAGCGAAGCAACGCAGCTGGGAGCGGGCTGTAGCCTGGTCGCTCTGCTTCCCGCTGCTGGTGAGTGCAGGGCTGGGCCCAACCCCTTCTGCCAGCTCCAGTATCCCCGCTAATCTCACGGGCTGCGTTGCTCAGGGGAACGGGCTTGGGGGTACAGCGGGGCCTTGGGGAAAGGGGTCAAATGGGGACAGGGCGGGGGTGGAGCAGGGGGGCTGGCTGCAGGATGGGGCTGGCTGCTGGATCCAGTGCCGCATACAGTTGCCTAGGGCACCATGAAATTTACTACCCCAGATTACGTGGTGCCCTTCACAGCTGCGTATTCTGCGTATGCCTAAGACAGCCCTGCCTTTACATGTATGGAAAATAACTGATAGAACCTTTCCATTCTGTTGAAAAGTAGTTATATGTCTAAAAATCCTATTGCTGCAAATTTATGCAATAAATTCATAATCATATACAGGGGGAAATACCACCCATTTGTCTACTGTTAAACAATAGTAGATAGCATCTGTGAGTAATACTTTCTCCCATCTCTAGCTGGCTAAGTGACTCTGTGCTATCCTGGTGAACGACGACTTGGCCTCATTTATTCACACCTTTGTCATCTCTTGGCTAGTCTACACAACCATTCAATATAGCTGGGCATGAACTCTTCAGCACCTGGGAAACTCCAACTGGTACAGAATGCTGCAGCATGTCACCTCAGCAACAGTGGCTACCACAAACACATCAGATCTGTTCTGTGCTCTCTATACTGGCTTCTGATAGGATATGGAATCAAGTGGAAGGTCTCAGTTCTTATCTTCAAGATGCTTCATGGCTAGGGCCCAAGGTATCTAAAAGACTCCCTAAAGCTTCAGTATGAATACCGTGGTCAACAATTTTGCTTTTCTGGAACAATGGAATGTTCTACAATGGGGTGAGCTCATCTGTGAAGGAGACAACTGTCTCAGGAGCCAGTCTGGCACTGTGGAACTCCCACAGGAGCTGAGGATCACCAAAAACCTCACCACCTTCTACCTCCAGTGCACAGTGCATTTCATTCGCCTTGCCTTCTCTAATATGAACATATAGGAATGTGTGTGCAAAAATATATATATAATCCAAAAGAAAACCCTCCACTGCACCTATATAGAAGAACTTATATAGAAGAGAATAGCACTGCTACTGCTTTACTTAAATAAATCAGCTGATTTATTCTATCATGTCTTCCTGATCTTTTCCTTCAGTCAAAAACTCCTAATGAAACCTGCTGGATTCAAAAGCAATAATAGAAAATAAATATATAAATAGTCTTAGAGTTAATTTTTTTTATTAAATTATTATGCAGCAGTGCTTGAAATCAATATGCCACAATTTCTGGAACTATTTAATTGCTTCTGCCCTTGAAGTTAGTTCTTATGTGTATAAAATACAGACACAATGTTCACCCACAGTAACAGACAATCAGATGCTAGTATTTAAAAGATATTCTCCACATACATTATTTTGGTTTTGTAGTATATAAAACAGAGTGGTTTTTTTAAAGCTATGACTTTTTAAAATTACATTTTGAGTTATGCAAATACTACTTCAGGAAAATCGCTTTTCAGTTGCTTCTATTTTCTCAGATATGTAAATTGTAACCATAAGGAGTAATACTGTACTTTTGCAAAGGGAATGCATTGTCTGACCTTAGTTTAATGCCACATATTTTAATGATGAGGTTTTCATACCTCTGGAAAACATGTTCAAACATGTCCATTGAAAAAAAACCCAAGGATGATCTTAAGCATTTTCAGCTGTGCTGCCCTCTGCTGATTTGCACTGCAAAATGTGTGACCGGCAACTCAATTTGCAAAGCTATGTTTATAATGTACATCAGAAAAAACGTTTCTTTATAGTTAGATGTTCTTCTTACAATATAATTAAATGTAACCTTATAATCTTCTATCTCACATGAGTATCTCTTCACTAGAATTTGTATATAACTGTTTACAGGCTCTCAAAATCATGTGGTGATCAGTTAGGGTGACCAGATATCCCGATTTAGGGGTCTCTTTCTTATATAGGATCCTATTACCCCCCCACTCCCCATCTCGATTTTTCACATTTGCTGTCTGGTCACCCTATGATCAGCTAACCTGTACACCATTGCGTAAAACTGATGATTTTTGCCCCTTCTCACTCCCTCAAATTGGTGGTGACACAGATTTGGAGCTGCTCTGTAAGCACATTTGAGCCATTGGGTGCTATAGGCCAGGACCTAGAGTAGGAGTGGGAGAACTGTGTGATTCAACTCATGGAAAAGTAAAGGCAGGAGGCGTGAGACCAAGGGGGTGGCCCCAAGATCAGAGAGTCAGCTAGTCCTATAACCATGACTGGTATTTTAGCATACTTGGATGGACCCAAGAACACTGTCCACATTTATAGTACATATAATACCTTTAAAAAGACCCTTGTATTTCTTCTAATTTTTGAAAAAAGATACTTATTAGTTCTCATTTTTTAATTATGAGCCTTAAAATTCCATCTCTCCTAGAGGACATTTCTCTGTTTGCAGGATGAATGCCACGGAGTTCCTGATTTTGTTTAGTTTTCTTTAAATAGAGTTCTGTAGAACAGGTGAAATTGTAAAGCTTCAGAACTCCATTCCACTAGATAACACTGTTTACAATTTTTTTGATCCTGAAAACTGAGACATCAGCTTACGAGTTTGTTTTCATTCCAACACAACAATATATTTGTTCTATAGGCCACTCATGAATGACAGACTGCACTTCACAAAGTTGTCCTACAGGTTTGTGTAGTGTGGAAGCCTGGCTGACTTATTGCTGAATCAGGTCCTAAACCATCAACTGATTTTCATAAATACAATTGTTTTTAGAACTAACCTGCCACTCCTAACTGATGTGTGGCATACCCTGGTAACCTGCTGTGCCCTTCTCCTAGCCACAGGGTCAGCGTGGATGAGTCTGATTCTGCATGGTGGAAAGTAAAGCCCTGCAAAGCAGCAGTGGCTATGAATTTACTTTGAAGGATAGGAATGTGCAGCCAGACTGCTATTCTGCCTTCTGCTCTCCATTGCTTGACAGACTCTGGGGGGAAAAGAAAAAAAAAGGATAACATAAAACTCATTGTATACTTTCAAATCAAGAAAATAATGTGAAAATAAAAGCTGTTGTTCTCTGATGGCCACCCCTCCCCGCCTTTTACTAAATTCTTTAGTTCTGCTGAGCATCATAGCAGAGCTTAATGTGGAGTAACAGCAGTAGTCAGAAAAGTGATTGTGAAATTATATTGTGGCATATTCCATGTTCATTCTCTTTTAGGGCCTGATTTTTAAAGATTTTCAAGCTGGCCTAATTTATTGCAGGAGCAAATAACAGGTGAAAAAATGTAGGTGAAATCTGATTGCAAAAAGGGAGTATGGCACTGAAAATCTGACGATTTCTATTCATACAATTTACTCTGTTTACAAATCAAAAACTTTGCTTTCAAGAATCAATCATGCAAATTGCATCTGGGATCTAAAAATTCATCTGTGTCCTTTCTGCTTCTTACATGATCACTAGTATAAAAAAAAAAAAAAGATTCTCCAGTTAGGATTTATGTGATGATTTTGTTGAGAAAGAATGATAAACCGTAGAATCTAGTTCACTTTTCCACAGCTACATTAACTTTGGAGAGATAACAGTAGTAACTTACTTCTGTCAGAGAACGCAGGCCTCCATCTTGCAAGCACTTAGGCATGGGCTTAACTTTCCATCATACTTACATGGCCCTCATCTCCATAACATCTGAACACCTCACAATCTCCAATGTCATTATCCTCATAGCCCCTCTGAGAAGCAGAGTAGTACTATTATCCCCATACTACAGATGTGGAACTGAGGTACAGAGAGGCTAACCGATTTTGCCCAAGGAGGCACACAAAGTCCACGGCATAGCACAGACTTGAATTCAGGTCTTCCAAGTCCTAGGAAGGAGCTCTAACCAGTTGTCCATCCTTTCTCCATTGGGACTACCCCCCCTAGTAAAGTTAATTCCATGTCTTTTTGCTGGCTCAAGATTTTGATGGATCAGACTCATATATACAGAGGCAACTAATAAGTAGAAGAATAAACTGCCTTATTTGCAGTTATTTCTTTGACTATAGGTACAATCCAAGTTTTAATTCAAATAACTGTCTTCTCATAACAATTTTGGGTAACTGTGAAAAAACTTTACTTAATTAAGACTAACAATGAAAACACATCTCCAAAGAAGATGGCAACTGACAGTAATTATTTGAACGTGATCTCTTGATCAGTCAAGATATTTGCTACTATCACTGGAAATTAAAGTACAAGAGAGCTTTATCATTGTCTAAACAGTGGCAATCCCATATTGTGGTTTATAATATTATGTTGTTTGTAGGTTTTTGGTGGAACTTTATATACATTTTGCTTACAGCTTTACACAATAGATAATGCAGATTCTGCATTTTGCAAGAATTCACTGTTTTCCCTCCAGTTAAAAGTTGAATTCTGTGTTGTGCAGTTGTGTAACCCAAGGTTACACAATTATGCAATCCTGAGGAAAGAATTAGATTGGATGCTAGTAGGCCAGCTATATAAGTATGCTTTCTCTTCAGAGTAAAGAATGACAGGTAGATGGAAGAATTACAAGGACATTTCAAGGGATTAAAAAATGGGCTTTAGAAAAGGAACATTATGATTTAAAATTTGACAAGCAAAATTGGATAATGTACCCTTAACAATTTAGAATTAAAACTTTTTAAAAACACAACTTACTTGTAATCATTAATGTCTTTTCCTCCTCCCCCTGCATTTATATTGGACAATAAAAAGAGATTCCTCAGTTACTCTTTCAGATTGGTATCTGATTGCCTAAGGCTGCTACTGTTGGATTGCAGATCCCAAAGAGCAATGTTTAAATCTAATTAAAAAAATTAGTTTCAAACTGAAATAAAGGAAGCCATGCAAAATACACTCTGCTGGGTGCTTTATAAAATCTCAGTTGGGGGCATTCAATATACCAAATTTTAAGCACATAATGAATAAATGACTTTATTTGGGCCTGATGCTGCCAACGTTCTTTCAAGTGAGGAAGTAGTTCCAGTGAAGGCAATGGGAGGTTTGTGTGAGTACAGGGTTACTGGTAGTGTTTGTTGTTGTTATGTGGTTTCTGTATGTTGATATCCCTGCTTTCTCCTGTAAAGATTAGAGAGCCCTGGCTGGGGGAAATCTTGGGCCCAGTTTAGTCAGTGGGAGTTTTGCTACTGGTCCCAATGAGGGGTAGGGAAATCACTTCTTTACACAAGCCCTGATCTTCCCTAGCTGCTGCCCTCCAGCACAGTCCCCTTGTGCCCACGGAGGCAGCGTGGGGCCCTTCAGGCTGCTGCGCGGGCCCCGTGGCCCTGAAATGCACTTGCCCTGTAGCCATCCCTGGAAGGTGACTTGGTCCAGGCTGTCTGGAGCGTGAAGCTGAGCCAGGTGCACGGTTACCCCGCCAAACTTGTCCAGCTGTGGCTGGAGTCCGGCTGCCGCCAGGCTGCGACCCGCTAAGCTCCCCAGGCGGCGACCGCACAGAGGGACTCGGGCCGGCTGGGGCCTTGCCCCGTTCGGGGCGCGCAGTGCAGGGAGACCCCAGCGCAGCGCCCAGGCCCTCAGCATCGCCCTGGGCCGGGGCCGAGGGCTGCGGCTGGCAGGCGGGGCGGGGACTAGGGGCGGCGCCGGCCTTTGCACTCTGATTAGGAAGCACTTCCAGGGGCCGCGCACGTGTTCGCTACCGGGCCGGTTCCTCCTGCCATGTCGGCCTCCAAAAGAAAGAGCAGGGGGCGGCTGCCCCCCGAGAGCGGCTCGCCCAGCGTCCCCCGGGAGCCGGCAGAGTGGCCCCCTGCTCTGCTGACGCTGGCTGCTGCCGACTTCTTGGAAAAAGGTACGGGACGAGCGGCAGGCGCTGTCTCTCCAGCCAAGCGGCTGCGGCTCCCTCGCTGTGCCGGAGGCAATGGGGGGAAAGTTTGCTTGACACACCTGCCCCCTGCAAAATCCTTCCTCCTCTGTGCCTAGGGGAAGAGACTTTAAAGCCTGTAGAATAGTTATAGAGGAAAGAGGTTTTTCAACAATCCAGTTTGCTTTCCCCGTTTCAACTGTTTACCTTTTTTGTGACTTTCGGGGACCAGTCGATTTTCATGTTGGGTTACAAGACATCAGCACAACTTTGGGGTTGTAGCATTCTAAACGGACTTAAATTCAAGTAAAACTCTCTCTGTGCGTATTGGGGAAAGGGGGACATGCAGATTCAAAAACTCGTTTCTTTAAAGTTGGTGCTACATTGCTAGAGTCGACAGTATTCTCTTCAAAAAACAAACACACAAGCAAACAAAAATGTTATGTGCCATCTGAAATGCAGAGTTGCATACAAACATTTACTATTAGTTTGTATTTATAGATCGTTTAATAAACATATACAGTGTTATATATCCGGTGAATTATCCAACATAAATAAGACCATAGCGGTTATAATGTAAAGCTGCAATTTAGCCATTGGTGCCTTACAGGGCTCTATTTTGATCGTATACTCATGCAAAGGCATGCTGGATAGATCTGATAGGACTGGAACCAAAAGGCACATTTGCTACAATGCAGCACAGTGTATATAGTATGGAATAAATATAGGCCCTAATCTTGCAGATACTCTCACATGTGAGTATTCCCATTGATTTTAATGGGACTTGTGCGTAAGCAGAATTGGAACCATATAACTGTTCTTGAGTGTAAAAACAGATACTAAAAGGCTTGTAGGAGAGCAGGCTACCATCCACTGAGGTTGGCCATACCATTAAATGAAGGTTTTGGATTTTTAATTTTTTTCCCGTCATTTCTATATGCAACTCTAGTTATTCAAACATAAATAACTCCATAGAAACTACTAAATAAAGTTAAAAACTAAAACAACAAGGAGTTCAATGGCACCTTAAGGACCAACAGATTTATTTGGGCATAAGCTTTCATGGGTAAAAAACCTCATTTCTGTGAAGAAGTGAGATTTTTTTTTTACCCATGAAAGCTTATGCCCAAATAAATCTGTTAGTTTTTAACTTGCAGAGGAGACTAAGTAAGAAAGCAGTAATGTTAAATGATTAAAAAAAAAAAAAGTCATGTTCATTGCTTCTTTAACAATGAAAGTATACTGTTCTCTGTTTATGTTTATCCTCTTCCTGCTGCAGCATCTCTCAATTAAACTGAACTATTCATTAGAGGACTTAAGTACTTAAACAAAATATTGCTCTGTTGCAGAAATATTTTCGTAGAGACACGGCTCCTGAGTTGTGCTGTTCTTTTCAGTTGCCACCTGTCCACCACATTAGATATTGACAAGATCGTAGGATTGGTATTGGGACATGCAGACCTTTTCCTCTGTCTCACTGGTTCAAATCTGGAGCAAGGTGATAGTGACCAAAAGTTATAATTTGATAGCTGTTCAGAAACCTAGCTGAATAGGACAGAACTGTTCCCTGCTCCTCTCCCGCCCCCTCCCCCTGTCAAGGTTTCTTTCCCCACTTTGAACTTTAGAGTACAAATGTGGGGACCTGCATGAACACTTCTAAGCTTAATTTACTAGCTTAGATCTGGTAATGCTGCCACCAGCCAGAAATTCAGTGAATGATGCACTCCCTGTCCGTCCTCCCCCACCAAGACTTTCCCCTCCCTGGGTTGCTTTGGGAGGCTTCACCAATTCCCTGGTGAACACAGATTTAAACTCCTTGGATCTTAAAACAAGGAGGAATTAACCATCCTCCCTTCTTTCCCCCCACCAATCCCTGGTGAGTTCAGGCCCAATCCCCTTGGATCTTAAAACAAGGAAAATCAATCAGATTCTTAAAAAGAAAGCTTTTAATTAAAGAAAGAAAAGGTAAAAATTATCTCTGTAAAATCAGGATGGAAAATGCTTTACAGGGTACTCAGATTCATATTAGACCAGAGGACCCCCGCCCCCAACCTTAGATTCAAGTTACAGGAAACAGAGGTAAAAATCTTTCCAGCAAAAAGAAACATTCACAAGTTGAGAAAACAAACAGAAGACTAATCTGCCTTGCTGGCTATTACTTACAATTTTGACACATAAAGACTGATTCAGAAAGATTGGAGAGCCTGGATGTACCTCTGATCCACCCTTAGTCCCAAGAGTGAACAACACCCAAAACAAAGAGCACAAACAAAGACTTCCCTCCACCAAGATTTGAAAGTATCTTGTCCCCCTATTGGTGCTCTGGTCAGGTGTCAGCCAGGTTTACTGAGCTTCTTAACCCTTTACAGGTAAAAGAGACATTAACCCTTAACTATCTGTTTATGACACCTCCAAATAAAAAAATAGACTGAATGCCCGAAGAAACTGGCTTCCAAGAAAGATGAAGAAGAGTTGTAACTTCTTCCATCTGAGTGGTAGTCAAAAGGCGACACGTACTCAGGCTGCCTTGAAATTAATTGTGGCTATCTGTCCAATTCCTCATGTGCTAAAGCCACAAAACCCACCATTATGATTCACTCTCTAGCATTAGAATTGAATAAGTGTAGATACTGAACAGGCATGCTGGTTTTTGTTGTGTAGTGAATCTTACAGCGGGGTAATGACAATGCAGCTGTTTCATGTCAGAACAGAGGAGTTTTGTTTCCAGTCTTGTCCCTCTGAGTTGGCACATGTTATAAGCACTAAGTTCACTTATTATACAAAAGAATGACATATTTTCTCTAATATTTTAGCAGATGACAAAGTTCCTACAATGTACAGAAGAGTCCTTGTGCAACTAGGACTCAACAGTATGAAATCAGCAAATATATGCATAGGTCGACCAGTCTTACTTACCAGTACAGATGGGAAACAAGAGGTGAGATTTCTTTTCCCGCCTGTCAGGCTAATTTTGTGCTTGGCTAAGTGGTGGATTGGAGTTAGGTCATAAGTGGGAGATGAGTTTGGAGATTTCAAAATTCCAGTTTTGAATTTTAGTTCTCCACACAATTTAGTGCAGTTATGTGTTATACTTCAGGATTGGAAAAGCAGATGAATTGTGCATCAGGCTGTTTTTGCAGCGTGGTATTGAGATTTATGCACAGCTTCTGATTGCTCATTGCCTGGATTTAGCTAGTGCCATTAATTGTTTTCAAGAATATTAAGTCACTCAATTTTATTTATTTTTTTTAAATAGTGAAGTGAAATGAACCCCAGACTGTTGACAATGCTCTTCCATTATCTACAGAAAAACTCTGCTCTTAGTTATGTATTCTCTCTGCACTCACAAAATCTAAACCTTATATTTTTAGAAAGCATTTTAGTTCAGCCCTTAAGGAGTCCAGTGCTAATTGTTTGTGGAATATTTCATTTTAACACAATCCTTAATCCCTTGTAGAGTTTGACTCAAAAGGCCTGAAGGGTTTTTCACCTTTCACTAGGGAATGACAACCAAAAAAAAAAAGCTCTTGATCATCGTGTGTGTTTTTTTTTTTTTTTAATTTGAAACTCTATGTAGGTCTGTACAGCTTGGCCAATTTCAGGCTTCCCAGGAGGGAAAGTTGGCCTAAGTGGAATCACCCAGAAGAATCTGCGAGTGAAACTTGGTGAGGCAGTCACCGTTCAGCCTGTGGTCGGTGCAGTGGTGCAGGCAGAAGAAGTAGATGTGAAGCTGAGGTTTGGAATTTTTCTGTGAACATTACCTTACCTCCTAATGTGCATTTGTTCTAGAATCTGTGTGTTTCAGCTCAAGTTCAGGCCTGTTGTAGATGGATGCAGGTCCATTTTGCATTTTAATGAGACTACTCATGCTTAAAGTATAGATGGGATTGGGACCTCATATTGTTTTGGGAAGTAGCATAGTACTGCTTCCTGTAACCCCTCCTGGGCTGGAGACCTGTGAGAATTCTGCACTCAGAAGATTTGATGAGTTGCGCTTTAGGTAAATTAACTGAAAAATTTAATGTAGCCTGTATCCATTTATAAATTGCGTATTTGTGTCTCAGTTCTCTGGTAACCAATAGGCACTTCCTGCTGTCTGGGTGCTGCAAAACTGCATTAACAGAAGTCTTGGAGATACTAAACTGAGCGGAATAGTCTGATTGGGTTTGAAGGAGCTCCTGTTCCCTAAGTCCTTTCAGTATAGTCTCAGATTCCCTACCTCCTGGAGAGGCTGAGGAAGCAGCACTACCACTTAACTGGTTACTTAGGGGCTTTCCAAACCCATCCTGCCTAGCTGGTATATTGAGGTGTGCTGTTGTCTTGTAGGATCTGCGTGTGTCTTTGAGGGCAATTTCCCTGAAGTTTTCCAGGAATCTCTCTTGGGAACCGTAGAGCTGCTATCTGCTCTCTCCCAGTAACAGTTTGGAACTTCCTGCTCTAAAACCCTTATGCCACCCTTGGCCAGAGGGGCACGGCCAGCCTTGCCCATGTTAGCTCTTCCACCCCTGTGACACTGGTGTGGGGTTTGTATGCTCCATCACAGTTTGTTGTTGATAATCCAAAAGGAAAAATAAAAAAACAAAGGGAAGCATGTCAGGATAATGGAAAATAGGAGCTAGCAGGCGTTTTGTATATTTATTAGTTTTTTGACCTAATATCTCCTTTAGCAACAGAAGTTCTGCTAAGTTGGTTCAGGCAATTCGTTGACCATAAAATCAAAAAAAGTTTGTAATTTGGTTTCAGGTTATTTTAAAGGATGGGCATGGTCTCTGCTTGAAAGAGATGCCATCAGGTTGAAAGTCATATTAGAAAAAGTCATTACTTGTGTTGTGAATATTGTAATTAAGAGGCTGATGCTGCAAAGTCCTTACTGATAGAGTAGTTGAGGTCAAAAGAAGTACTTACATGAGTGTGGAGTATATTCACATTAGGAAGGGTGAAATAACTTTACAAATCTAACTTCCCTTTAAAAATGTAAATTGTCCCTGGCAATGCTGTCAGTGTAGATTTTGTATTTGCTTAGGTAGAGCAACTAGATTTGAGCCCCGTGATGATTTTTTTTTTTTTTTTTGTATAATTGTTACAGCTGTCTGTGCTCTCAGAGGACTATAGGATCAAACCTGTGGTCCATCTAGTTCTGTATCCTGTCTTGTACAGTAGCCAATACCAGATGCTTCAGAGGAAGGTGTAAGGAATCCCTGAGTGGACAGCTAAGGTCAAGCTTTTTCTAACTCCATCAGCTAATGCTTAGTTTAAGCCTTGAAGACCACCTTGCAGACCACTGCTATTATCTCAGGAATCAAACTGGGGTATATGTGTGTAAGTGTGCAGTTATCCACAGGGCCACTGTTTGTAGTCCAATCTGGAATGCAGCTTCCACTTCCCCTCATGAGGGCTGCTGCTATCTGTCTTCTGTGGAACCTGAGTTCCCAGCTCTGCATAGTATGTCGTGTGGGGAATCAGGAACTGGCCCTGAGGAGCCCCAGGTGGCAGTAGTAGTGTTCCAGCCTTTTTCCACACTCTTGGTGTTGGACTGGTAGAATAACTAAAGTTAAGAGGACTTAGGAAGGAAAAGAGTGTTCCTGTCTCTACTCCAGTGTTGTTAGCTTTAACAATTTTACCTTGACTCTTGGAATGTTTCACATTTTTGTTAAAACTGAGCTCCTGGATTTATGAGTTTTTGTGAGAATCTCCGGTTTTTTTTTTTTTTTTTTAAAGGAGTTTGTAGACCTTGTAGGGTTGCCAATATTGGTTGGACGTACTATATTTCTGGAGGTTTCATCACATGACATCTTTAATTAAAGATTGATCTTTAGTTCCTGTAGACTCCAGGACAGTCCTATGTGTGGAGAGAAAGTTGAAAATATGAACCCTAAAGACTCATGACACAAGAAAGCAAATAAAAAGAACCTGACATTGATTATATTTTAAAATGTCATGATTTTCAAGTCAGTCTGATAATTTTGTGGGCACTGACTCGTGGGGGGGGGTGCACGCGAGAGAGAGAAAGAGAGAGAGCAATATTGCTAGCCTGTAGATCAGCGTTTCCCAAACTGTATTCCGTGGAACACTGATGTTCCACACAATGTGAATAGGTGTTCCGTGAAAGACTCTTGCACTTGATTTTTGTACTACTTTATATGCATTTTCCAGTTAGAAATTGTTAGTTCAAGTTATTTTAAATTTTTATTGTTGCTTTGTTTTATAAAATAAAATATATTTGAGCATAAATAATGCAATTTTTTACTTGAAAACCAAACGACTACAAAATAATATTATAAGTGTTCTGTAATAGGCTAAAAAGTGTTCCGTGGCCAAAAAAGTTTGGGAAACGCTGCTGTAAATAAACAACTCTTTGAAGAACTATCTCCTGCCATTGGTTCTATGTGGAAAGCTGTAGACACTGGATAGGATGAGGGGAGCAAGGCTCAGGGGCAGAGGAACAGAGGACAGACATGGGATAATGGATCTGGGACCAGAATGGGGTAATGGGGGAACACAGTGCAGGGGAGATGGGTGCAAGGCAAAGGCCCAGGAGGCCAGGAAAAAAGGCAAGGGGAGAGTACCTTGGGAAGAGATACGACACAGTGTGTTTGGAAGGCGGTTAGGAGGCACCATGCAGTGGTGTTAGGGAGAGAAACAGGATGAGTTGAGGAGAGCACTCAAGGTGCTTGGTGGGGGAAGAATGGTGATGGGGTGGAGGAGGGAATTGAGAGGAATGACCTTTCCATCAGACAGGAAGAATAAGGGATGACACTATCATGTTGAGTGCAGTTTTTGTACATTTCACTTTGAATTTTCAACCTGCAACTTAGACAAGGGGGGGAAGAGTAAACACACCAAAACAAATAGGCTTTAAAGTCATGAGGCTGCTTGATTTTTTTTTTAACTTTTATTTTTTAATCTTTTGATCTTTGTTGATCTGTCTCATGATTTTTGATCTTGCAGTATTGACAGTACTTCACTGGCACAACATGTGGGGGTCGGTGGGGAATGTTTCAGTTCAAACTTCTTTTTAAAGATTCCTGGAATATTAGTTTTTATTATTGTGTGATATTAATTTTTGTAAACTATATTCCCTATCCCTGCCCAACCCCTGAATTTCAGGTCTAACCGTATGATTGTCCCCATGGAGAGGCTGCACTCATGCAAATTGGCATCCCAGAAATGATGGCAAACACATTTTAATACTCTAGAGGCACACACTGCCAGTGTCAGTAACATAATCAGGCCAGTTGTCCTACTCTAATTGTTCTAGATGGTTTTGCTGTATATTTCACAAACTCCTGTTACTAACTCCCATATGGAATGCTTGCTATTCTTTTTTTCTAATAAGGAAAAAAAATATAACTACCGTTTTAAGCTGCAGCAAAGCAAAGGTTATAGAAAGCTTGCTTAGTGTTACATGCCCCCCTTAGTTTAGTTAACTGGTGGAAAATACTTATTTCGTTTAAACCCTCCACCAGAAAGGTAGGTGTTTTAAAATAAAGTGAATAAAATAAACTTAATGACTGTATGTGAATACTATACATCATACCTTCCTGCGTTTTCAGCTGTAACATTTTTATGAAATAGATTTTCCCTAAAAGAGATCTGCCAATGGAATTCTTCCTAATTTCTAAAATATCTTTGGTTATAAAAATCTTTTAGAAACTTTTCCTAAGCAGAATGCTGAGACTTTTCCTAAACCAGACTTTTTACCTCCATTATGTTTTGTTCCAGTTGCTGGGCTTCTAGAATTATTCTATTAATATGTAAAGAAAGAAATGGTAGGCTAGATCCTAAGGTCACTCTAATTGCTACTGGCCTTAACACTATCTTTTCTGGTAAGACTACCAAATTTGTAAAATAAGTATAAATGTAGTCCCTCCTCCTGCAGACTGTTCTAGCTTTCTTAATTTTGTGCACACATTGTCTAAATCAGTGTTTCTCAACTTTTCCAGACTACTGTACCACTTTCATGATTCTGATTCGTCTTGCGTACCCCAACTTTCACCTCACTTAAAAAGTACTTGCTTACATATTGCCTCTCTATAAATCCATAGTACGCCCGCATCTTGAATACTGCATGCAGGTGTGGTTACACTATCTCAAAAGTCTATATTGGAGTTGGAAAAGGTTCAGAAAAGGGCAACAAAAACGGTTATGGGTATGGAACGGCTTTCATGTGAGGAGAGATTAATAAGACTGGGATTCTTCAGCTTGGAGAAGAGATGGCTAAGGGGAGATATGATAGAGGTCTATAAAATTATGACCGGTGTAGAGAAAGTAGATAAAGAAATGTTGTTTACTACTTCTCATAACACAAGAACTAGGGGTCACCAAATGAAATTAATAGGAAGCAGGTTTAAAACAAACAAAATGAAGTATTTCTTTGTACAATGCACAGTCAACCTGTGGAACTCCTTGCCAGAGGATGTTGTGAAGGCCAAGACCATAACAGGGTTCAAAAAAGAACTAGATAAATTCATGGAGGTTAGGTCCATCAATGGCTATTAGCCAGGATGGGCAGGAATAATGTCCCTAGCTACTGTTTTTCCAGAAACTGGAAATGAGCGACAAGGGATGGATCACTTAATGATTACCTGTTCTATTCATTCCCTCTGGGGCACCTGACGCTGGCCACTGTCAGAAGACAGGATACTGGGCTAGATGGACCTTTGGTCTGATCCAGTAGGGCCATTCTTATGTTCTTATGTACAAAATTAGACCTAAAAATACAAGTGTTACAACACACTGCTACTGGAAGATTGCTTCCTCTCCTTTTTCCCATATCATTATAAAATTGATTGGAATTTAAATATTGTACCTACATTTCAGTGTATAGTATATAGATCACTGTAAAAGTCATTGTCTCTATGACATTTTAATTTGTAGTGACTTCGCTGATGCTTTTTATGTAGTCTGTTATAAAACTAGGCAAATATCTAGATGAGTTGATATACCCCCTGGACAACATTTGCATATCCCCAGGGGTAGCCGTACTCCTGCTTGAGAACCACTCGTTTAAATGACTGCAAGAGATTTACTTAGATGTGTAAAGGTAATGAAATACATACGTATTTGCTGCATTAGGGTCATAAAATTGTATGGCGAATTGAAGTTTCTCAAAAATTTGTGATATGTTTCTTGTCCTAGAATTTTCTCCTTGATCAGTCAAAAAATTTGGGTAAGAGACTTTGTGATTAGTAGACTTAGGACTCCCTCTGTTGACCATTATGTTAGTTGCAGTTTCTATATCTGGTATGTTTTCTTTTTTAAAAAAGAAGTTTTCATTTAATTTATGTCTTTGAGAAGCATCTTTCTTTCTTCTAGTGTAAAGGGAAAAAAGGATAGTTTGTGATGATCATCTACAAGTATTTCAAGGGTGTAAAATGTAAATGCCAAGAAAGTGGAAGAATTATTTAGTATGGTTACAGAACAAGGTAAAATTAGGGAAGAAACAGAGAGAGGGAAAATTTAGGCTAACTATCAGAAAAAAATCCTGAATGTAATGTATTAGACCATTGATACTCTTGATAGGTGAATGGTTTAACATCCCTCATTTAAAACTGGATTGCATGAAGTACAGTACTAAAGAATATACTGCAGGGAAAACCTGATACAGTCGGAGTAAAGGGCTTGGTCCTCAGATCTGCAAATGTTCACATTTGTGCTTACCTTTACAAATGCATGTATTGCCCATAAAATCAATGGACTACTTGTGTATGAAGTATTTGCAGGCCTGCGGTATAAAATTAGGTTGTGGTTTTTTTTTTTGTTTTTTTTTGGAACCATTTACTGGTTCAGTAAATGAACTAACCACCCTCACTGTAAGTCAGAACAGTAGTCACTTGGGAGATAGATATATCTCGTGCTTCTCATTTTAAGGAATGATAAATCTTGGCTTATATTGTTGTAAATATAGTATTTTATATGAAAAATCCAAAGAAATGTTAATATTTAAACTGATCGTTAGTTAGCCTTAGAGCAAATATATTTACATTGTATTTATGACTAGACTACAGTGAGTCAAATAGAGCAACTTGTAAATTTGCCCATCAGTTTCTTCTGTTTGCAGAGTTAAAATATATCCTATACTGCAAAACAAAGAATTTATTGTTAATGAGTAAATCGTGGGTTATCAATATTATAGACTGATTTCTATTTTTAGATTTGCTAGGGGATTGTAAAATTGTTTTTCATCGCAACCACAGGGACAAAGATGCCTGTATTAATGTTGAAGACTTGTCTGCCTATCTTTTGCGAAATCTAGGTAAGTGGTTTGTTTTTTGTTTTACATATATATTTTAGCAGAGAAGCCATTTTTTGAGAGTAAATATCAGTCATCCACTATCTTCATCAAAGCCTCATTCCAAAATGACTTTTGCCTCTTCAGCACTTCATCATAAGACTCTAGCTTGTTTTACAAAGTCCTTAAACTTTTTATTGACTTATTCATTCTGGGTGACATCACCTCAGTACGGTGTGAATATCTAATAATATACTTGCATGAAACATAGTTTTCAGTCCATCAAGGCTGCTGTCAGTTCATTCTGAGATGGTTTAAAAGTCTTTCTTGGTCTTCCGCATTATAATGCTATTTACTCCCAACAGTTGTAGTTACGAATTTATTTCTGTTATGAGAAGAGAGAATTCAAAACTCTACCATGAGTTCGAGTATAGTTTTAGTGTATTCAGCATATTTGACACCCTGAGCCTCCCATCATGTTGGACAAAACTGATGCTCTTTGTTTTGTAGATAGCCAGGAGTGAGTTAGAAGGGACAGGAAATTATCTTACATAGCTAAAAAAGTTTAGTCCATCTACTCAAACATTTAATTGCTATGGAGCAGAAGTATTGGATTGTACTTGATCAGTAGATTAATAGCGGTATTGCCAACCCCGTAAGTTAAAAAATCATGAGATTGAATTAAAATTATGTGATTAAAAAAGAATCCAAAATTTATTTTTAATTTGCCTTCTTATTTGGGGCTGTTATGCTGTAATTGGGTCACATTTTCAAGCTGCTCTCTGCAACCAAGAGGGCTAATCTTTTTTTTTTTTTTTTAAAGAAAGAGAGAGCTGAGCTTCTCACATAAGCACATGACTCCAGGAGCTGGGATTTAAAGTAAAGCATCCTGTCTCATAAGACTTGTGATAAATCTTGAAACAGTGGAAGACACTAATAAGTAGAGAGCTTAAGGAACTGTCTTTTCTTGAAATATAATTTGTAGCTTTTTATGAGCTCCAAAATTTAAAACAACCAAAAATATACCAATGACCAGTCATTCAGAATATTTATCCTTGTGGAGGCTGGCTATGTTTGGAGGGATAATTTTAGATAAGAACTGTATTTTCCCATCCTTTTATCACTTTGTCTTTTAGGACAGTTAATTTGTGTCATCTGGTTTAGAGGTTTGCTGATGAAAAATTGTTCTGATTCATATTTGAAAATTATTGCTGGAAAATAAGATTAATATGTATTTTTTTTATTTACTAAAATATAATCTTCTTGTAGATGGGAAGATCGTTTTGCCAGGCAACCTTTTGCATCTCACCTTCTATGGCAAACCTTGCAACCTGATGGTGACGAGGGTGAAAGGAATGGATGGGGCCCTGCTGAAAATGCAGAGAAGTACTGTTTTCAGTGAACCACAAGAGCCAGTCCTTGAGAAGACTGACTTGGAGAGCAGTGCTCTAAACTTATCTTTGCAGTTCAGAAAGTTGGACATAGAAGACAACCAGGAAGGAGCATCTACCAGCACTCCATGCAAGCCGATGGCTCAAAGTTCACCAGTTACTTCAAATGCTGTGGTGAAAGGGGGTGAGCAGGATTATGACCGGACAGATGAGTTCTTTGATGAGGGAAATGTCAGAGACCTTACTGATTGTTCTGAATCAATCAGAGATGAAGATAGTGTGAGATTGCCACCCACTGGCAACACTGGAGCAAAATGCAATTTGGATACATTTTACTTCATTTCTTCAAGAACTAGAGTCAATTTCATGGAGAAACGGACCATTGCAACAGAAGAACCTTACCTATCTAACCTTAGCTATGACATGATAGGTGGTTTAAGCAGCCAGCTACAAACTATTAGAGAAACAATTGAACTGCCCCTGAAGCAGCCCGAATTGTTTAAGTGTTACGGTATGATATCTAAGAGTTGGTTTTCTTAATCTAAGACAATGTTTTTCTTTAACTTACCGCTTCTTTCACCCATATTAACAATTCACTCTATATGAAACACACACTCTCTCTCTGCATGATGCAGATTTGATGTACTTAAGTTCCCAACTAAACTCTGTTATAATGATCTTCTTTACAGTTCCCTTTTAAATAACCAAATGTTTAAGTTGTAAGGATCATGCCTTAGAGAGAAGAGTCTGTGAAGGTGTAGTTACCCATGGGAACTCATGACAAGCAGCAAGGAATTATAGAGTCAGTCACTTGAAAAATACAGGTACTCTTCTGTAACTTCACTGCTCAAAGTCTGTTTTTATAGAGTACCCTTTAAAAAAAAAAAAAAAAAGGGAGCATTCAATGTAAAGATTGTCTAGCCAATCAAATTCTAGTTTTTACCCTCATCTCCCTCCCCTTTTAATTCCCTCTGTCTGCAAATTATAGAAAAGAATACAGTGCTGTTCACCCATGTGAATAGGAAAGGATGCAATGATTTAAACATTAAAATTATTTATTATGATCATTTCTTAGATTAAATCACAGTGCTTGAGATAATATAAAACAAAATGGGACAAAGTACTAGAGAGTACTGTAGGGAACAATAATCCTTGATTTGCACAGATGTATTAGATGATCTTAATAGGTGTTTTTTATCCATAATTTCTAGGAAAAGTTAAAGTCCCAGGGAAGTTTTTCTAGAAAGGGAATAGATAGGGGTAGGAAAGTGGTGTGGCTGCTATTCTTACAGGGTTTTGAAGTAAATCCTGTTGTCTGCTTTGACCCATAAATCACTTTGTGTGGCGGGATTGTGCCCTAGGTGAGACGAATCTGCCAAGGTGAGGGAAATAACCAGGTTTTCACCCTCGGAATCATTATGTCAGTAGGGGGATTACTTGTCTCTCTCTGGAATGGTCAAGGTGTTTGACTCCCCAACCCACGTATGTTCTGAGATCCATGTGATCTTGGGATATGGGCCAGAAATTGGGGAGGGATAACTCGGTGGTTTGAGCATTGGCCTGCTAAACCAGGGTTGTGAGTTCAATCCTTGAGGGGGCCACTTAGGGATCTGGGGCAAAATCAGTACTTGGTCCTGCTAGTGAAGGCAGGAGGCTGGACTCGATGACCGTTTGGGGTCCCTTCCAGTTCTGTGAGATAGGTATATCTCCATATATTATATTATATTATATTATATTATTATATTCATTGCAGGGGCCCTATGCCTCTGCATTGCTTCCCCCCTGGGGGGTTGTGGGTTGTTGGAACAGAGGGACAATCCATGTAAGACAATGATGAGTGTGCCAGTTTATATTATGTAGGGCTTCCCTCTGGGTTTCTGT
This sequence comes from Chelonoidis abingdonii, assembly GCF_003597395.2. Taxonomy (NCBI): domain Eukaryota; kingdom Metazoa; phylum Chordata; order Testudines; family Testudinidae; genus Chelonoidis; species Chelonoidis abingdonii. The sequence continues at coordinate 43,417,189 of NC_133773.1, forward strand.
GGGATGATGCAATGGAGAATGCCCATCCATGCTCTATCCACGGATGCACCAGGGGATTTCATGTGTCAGGGACAAGGAAGGGATACTGCTGCAAATCCTGTACCATACCGCAGGTGACATCTGGATAATGAGCATTTCCTCTGTTAATGGCATCAGAGAGATGATCAAGCCCCATGTTTACTTCAAGATCATTAGGCTTGAATATATTAACTCCTCATTTAACGTCATCCCGCTTAATGTTGGTTCAATGTTACGTCCCTGCTCAATTAGGGAACATGCTAGTTTAAAGTTGTGCAGTGCTGCCTTATAATGTCGTTTGGCTGACTGCTTGTAAGATTCTGTGGAAGAGCAGCGACTTTACAGGGGAGATTGCACAAGTTCTGCTTCTCCGCCTCCTCACCCTCCCTCCCAGCCCTTCCACCACCGCCAAACAACTGTTTGGAGGCGCTTAGGACTTTGGAGGGGAGGGATGTGGCATGCTCCGGAGAGGAGGTGGAGTGGGGGTGGAAAGAGGGGGTGCTGGAGTGGAGCAGGGACAGGAAGAGGCAGGGCGGGAGCATTCCAGGCAATGTCCAAGCCTGTTCTTCTCTGGGGGAGCTGCCGTTGTTGCACGCAAAGGTGCTTCCTAGCATCCTTGCCTGCAGCAGGCTGTGCCTGTGTGGGGTAAGCCAGGGAAACTTCCCAACCACAGTACAGTACTGTACAGTATATAATGCCTTTTGTCTGCCCCCCAAAAATTTCCTTGGGACCTAACCCCCCACATTTACATTAAATCTTACCGGAAAATTGGATTCGTTTAACATTGTTTCACTTAACATTGGAGTTATGTTCCTGAAAAATGCAACTTTAAGTGAGGAGTTACTGTATGCGGTTATCTGCAGTACAGTAGCATAGGAATTGCATACTAGACCAGACACTTGGTCTCTTTCCTTCACATTGACAAGCATCAGGTGCATCAGAGGAATGCGCAACAATTCCCTTGGTGGACGTTAAGGAGTAACCTGGCAATAAAGGAAGTTTCTTCCTAACTCTTGTCAATTTGTGTTTAGTTTTTTTGTTCTACTTGCATATGTATTCCTAGGGGTTGGGCTTATCCATAAAGAATCCATAGTTCTCAGGAAATTTATCTCGTTAGATTTTATTCCATCACCTCTGTGGTATAATTGGTCCTCTTTGTATAGTTTATTGCCAGGTTTACAATATTTCATTGACCATTTGTCATTCTACTATATTTCAGTAATGCTCATTCTGCCAAGATCCATTGTCAGGAATTCTAGTCCACCTATTTTTGTCTTTTAAACTTTTGTTTTTTAATTTTTGGGTGTGTGCCTGTTTTATTGGACTCTAGGCAGACATCGTTTAATTTTTCTGGAATATACTTCTGGTCTGAACCTCTCTCTCCTCCCAGTTTGGCTGTAATTTCTCTTGTTTTAATTATATGCAGAGACACCTTGTTTTACCGACATTCCTGGCAGATGCCCTTGTTTGACCTTAGTGCTCATCAGTAGCTGTCATCTATCCTCAGTCTAATATTTGCTATTACAGAGGCACATTCATTCTTATATTTGGTATTTCCAGTCATTTTAATAATATTATTTAGGGTGTGTGTACCTGTAATGTAGTGGAGTGGGTTTTGTTGTGCTGGAGGTTTGTACAAACAATATTATAGGAATCTTGAGTAACATAATAAAGATTTAATTAATGCTAGGCTTTCAGTCAGAAGTATTTCAATAGGATTATTGGGAAAAATAGCATTTTTATATAATAGGTTTATTAAAAATTAGTATATACCTATATTTCTTAAATAGAAGCATGTAGAATATAGAAATCGGTAATGTAGACATGTATATTGTAGAGCAGTGGAGCATGGTGATTTGATTTGTTCACAACTGCCTTAAGCACAAGTAACACTTTTCTCTCTGTTTGTGTTTGTTTAAAGGAATTCCTCCTCCTAGAGGGGTGCTACTGTATGGCCCCCCAGGTACTGGGAAGACCATGATTGCTAGAGCTGTTGCAAATGAAGTGGGAGCCCATGTTTCAGTTATTAATGGTCCTGAAATTATAAGCAAGTAAGTTCATCTAATTTATTACATCAGTAACTTAGAGACATTGGGCCAAATTCTGTATGGGCTTATATCCATTGGACTTGCACAGTGTATAAATATGTAGAATTGGGTCCAGTGTATGTCCCAAGTCTCAGAAGTTCATGGGGAAGGGATTATGCTGCTTATTGTTCTAGAGTGAAAATTATAGTTGTCACCTCCAAGTGAAATGAAGTAATAGGAGGCTGTTTTCATCATTCCTTTGAAGAGGAATCTTATCTAGTACAGTACAGAGATGTATGTATGGCAGAGAATGGGGGGGGGGGAAGGAAATAATTTGATAAATAATTAGTAAGATAATTAGAACTGTGTCTGCATGCCAGTTTTATGTCGAACAAGGGAAAAGGATTGTTTGTTAAAGCACAGTAAAACGAAGGATGAGGCTATAGATGAGAATTTGTCTAGGCAGCATTCGTTTAGTTGTGGAAAAACTAGAATCTCTATGACCTAGATGGGGAGAAACTGTTCCCCCTAATTTTTGTTGGCTACAGATGGGTCACATTTTAAAAAAAGTATAAATTTTGCCTTAGTCTCTTATCCTAGTGAAAATGCAAATTTAAAAGAACCTTTGTGACAAGGCACACATTCTCTGGGATGCTTTGAAGGTTTGAACACCATCTTGTGGAAACTCAAGGAATAGAGTCCTGCCTCAACTTGGAAAACTAAAAGTTTTGTTACTAAAATATTGTGATTGTTTCAGGTTTTATGGTGAGACTGAATCAAGATTACGACAGATATTTGCTGAAGCCTCTCAACGGTACATTCATTTTAGATTGTTCTGATTACATACATGTTCATGTATGATACTAATTTTGATATTATTGTGTAAAGAAAAGCTTATGAAGTTCTCTGGATTGTAATATTTTTCCTGCAAAGGTATTTTAAATGTAGATAAGTTTTATTTATATACATCTTGGCACAAAGGAGAGTAATGATGTTCTAATCTACAAATTTAATGGTTTTGGTCACTTATTAGAAATGCAATGTCATTTATATGTTACTCTAAACCAATTAGCATGTGTCCTAAATAAAACATTACATTCTCATCCTAGTTGGCATTAGAACTCAGAATTCTCATTTGCAATAGAAAAGGAACCCAAGCCGGATAGATTGGGTCCAAATCCGAAGTTTGTTTACTTTAGTTCCAAGGATGTTTAGATGCAAAGATTTAATTTGGGCTGATTTCTAATTTCCAGTGGAAATGTTCTGCCGCTTGAGCCAAAAAAGAGACTCATTTAGTTTAAATCAGAGAAGCCCATCTTCTGTTTTACCCATATTTCATCATAGAAACAAATGGTAGAAAGTTGTCACTGACATCATTGAGCGGAAAAACAAAAATCTTGTTAAAATCTTACAGAATTTTAATATTGTGTTTTTTGAAAAACCTGTTGGCGTGGTCATGAAAGTTGTGATTACTATGGGCAAGTAATATGTATTTAAGTGTTTTCAATGGCTATCTGAACCATGTGTGACTGTACCTATAGGGCCAGGTTCAGTACTAACGTATTTTCATTCAAGTTTAACCAATAGAATTGTAAACTAAATTCATTTGGAGGGCCAAATTCAAATGAGGACCAGAGCAGGGGAGAACCCAGCTTGACTTTTAGGTCCCAGTTTAAATTTGCAGGGATAGCAACTAGAAAAGCCATGTTTTTACTTGTAAGCAGAATAAGATCAGTATAGAATCTGAGAACAATAACATTTTACAGAGTTGTATATTGGAGCAGAAACATATTTCAGGCTTGAAAGTTTCAGTCACCTTGGAGGTTTGGATGCCCATTAATTTTAATGGTAATTGAGTGTCCATATCCATTAGTTTTGAAAATTGAAGCCTAAATGTTTTAAATGCTACTATGTACAATTGGCAGATAAGTTGCTTTTATTTATTTTTCTTTCAGTCGTCCGTCAATTATATTTATTGATGAGCTGGATGCACTCTGTCCGAAGAGAGAAGGGGCTCAGAATGAAGTAGAAAAAAGAATTGTAGCTTCATTACTAACATTGATGGATGGCATTGGCTCAGTAAGTAAAGTATATTGATACAATTAGTATATTAAGGGGAAGAGCTGAATAAACTATGTTAGGTTTTATAGCAGTCAGGCCAGCATAAAATGAATCAGAAGAAACTTTTAGACAGCAATCTAATATCCTTATTGAATTTAAGGGAAAAGAAAGAGAAGACCTGTGTCCCTTATTAATTATAGATAGGGTTAATACTAGTAAGTGATTTCCTTCAGTAAATTACATTTATTTTAAGAGTATAGCACCATATTGTTGTGACGCTTCACAGAAATTAAACGTCAAATAGATTCATAGACTCTAGGACTGGAAGGGACCTCGAGAGGTCATCGAGTCCAGTCCCCTGCCCACATGGCAGGACCAAATACTGTCTAGACCATCCCTGATAGACATTTATCTAACCTACTCTTAAATATCTCCAGAGATGGAGATTCCACAACCTCC